>NC_056731.1:1082188716-1082231216 GCF_019279795.1 Protopterus annectens | reverse complement strand
TGATGGCAACAGGCCATCAACAATGGTATTTGAATGAGGTATGTTAATATGCAACCAATTAAATGTATGAACAATAATAGAACAGAAGTCCCAACATTAGGTTTGAAGTACAACATACCAGTAGTATATGAATAATAATTATTGCAGATAAGGGCTGGTGGAAGAGAAAAAAGTCCATTAACAACTGTATAGGCTTCTATTTTTCACATCAGTACTGCTCAATACTCTACAGGTCTGCCCTCACTTTACATCTACCTGTGACCCATAGCTTGTGTAGCACATACATAACTGTTAAACTGTCAATCTGGAATGGTATGGGGCACACTGTGACAACTCTGTGTACGCGACTAGAGGGGACTTGCACATGTCAGGGTTACATATATGACTAAGAAGGGGTACCCTGCACTGATGTTCTATGAGTGTGCTACTGGAATACTTCACCTGTATTCATATTTGTGCCCAGGAGCACTAGCTGTGACAGCATTACACTTGAGAGACATGTATTGGGAAGTATGCATGGTGTATGTACCTATCCTGCTGTCATTTGCAGGCATGGGGTTGAACAGTGCAACAGTTGTACATGGTTTATTAGTATACCCTTCATACAGCTACTACAAACATTTCTTTACCTCCAAGGCTTGGGGAAAAAAATATCTGGTAACACTAACTGACTGTTTTTACAAATATTCAAGATTTATTGAGTGTAAATATGCACACATCTTAGTGCCACTCCCTGAATTCAAACCATGGTCTGGGTGTGCAAAAATGAACAACAATGCTATTTCTCATCACACTGAGCTACTGGGTTACTGCTGTCTTTTGCTAGACTGATGTCTCCCAAATACTCTCTTGGTTAGACAGTCTGACCTTGTAATCTAAGTGTCACCAAAGACACTGGTGACAGTTGAACATACATTCCTGAGATACATTAATGACTGTACTGTGTATTAATCCTTTGAAATAATATGATCTGGAATGCAAAGGTGAAAACAAGGCAATGCTGCAGGGAACACACTATAATACATTACACATTACTATTAAAGGTTCAGATGTTAGTGCAGGGCATATTTCATATTTCATTTATATATTGTTTTACAGCTCCACAATCTACAGTTTTGCATAACAGCTGGTTGTCAGAACAACCTGAGTTAATGCAGGATGTCAAAATCATGTTTTCAGTGAAGAACCTGTACACATTCTATTTCTATAGCAACATACCAGAGTAAACATAACAGTTTGTGGCATAAATCTTTATTTGAGTAACATGGCACATTGCCTTCGGTAGTACTGCAAGATTGATCTGTACTCACCAGCCTCTCGGCACAACCTTTCCAGTCCATCAGCATGGGCCTCCACATTGCTAGATCTCACTTCTGCAACTGTAGGGGAAAAAACAAACATTATGCATATCTGTCTATCACATACTCAGGCTAGAATTTGGTACAGCTATGGATGAGATACGTACTAACTACTGGGGCATTCTGGCCCCAAGCATTTTGGATCCATTGTGCCAAGAGTGCCCCCTTCCTATGCTTTAGGTCAGAAAAATAACGCCGTACCTGCTCACCAGTTCGGGAGATTCCAGTGGCACTGGTGAATTCACGTGCCGGATGGTCCCAGGTCTCCACTTTGTACTGTGAGCCCTGGTACTGGCCCTGCAGCAGTCTGTCATCATGGTGTTCAACAAGGAGCCCATCCATGACCCTGGACTCCAAAATGCACCAGCACTGCACCCGAAGGTGTGCTCCCTTTCAAACGCCAGACATAGTTCCTGTATAGATCAAATGACAACAGGTTCTCGCTGTATTCCCACATGTATTTTGTATTTAAATAGGCTGAATTTTAATTAATTAATATAACCTGATGCCATGGTGGTGCGTGAAAGTGCTTGTTTCTCTTGTTAAAATAAATTATTCATACCTATCGTGGTGGTTCCTTGCAGTTTTCTCTACTGTATTCCCACATGTGTTGTTTTTATTAAGGCCATATTCCCACCTTTGGTCATCATTGGACCATTTTGAAAATGTTGATCACAGCTCACTAGTCTGCAAACTCGCTGAGCTGAGTTGAGCAGTGTTTAAAGGGGTAAATATTAAGCAGTGCTTAGTGGTGCACAAATCTACTCAGCTGGGCTGAATACTGCTTAGAATAGGCTTCTAAGCAATACTCAAACTGGTGAAGCAGAGCTGAGTGCTGCTAAGCATTGCTCAGTTTGCAGGTCAAAAAAAGTTTTGAATTGGACATTACTCATTACTGACATATTATTAAGTGTATATATATTTTACTTTACATGACATCCCCTTATGTTCTTTCATGACATTACCTTGGGGTGTGACAGTACTATATGGGACATTTTTGTTTACATGGAGGTTTCACATCATGTATCCACTGACACTGCAATTTCGGACCAGCTACACTACCATGGTTAATAAATATCAATTACTACATCATTTAATAAAAAAAATATTTTAACAATGCTTTCCCATATAAAAGATAAACAGCATGTCTTGGTATTTTAACCATGAACTACTGCATGCAAAGCATGATCTCTAGTCACTAGGCTAGCTCGTCATTTAGAGGTCAGCTATACATTTGCATTTAGCTCCTATAAGATGTTTAAGCAATGCTGAACAAAGCACTGTGACATGTAAACCTCCTCAGCTATGCTTAAACTTCAGTTATAATGGAAAAAAAAATAATACAACCACTTCAATTGCATTTATTTATTTATTTTATTTTATTTTACATTTGTTGGCTGGGCTAGTGGCTAGTCTAGCTGGATACATGTCCATTTTCAGTAGAGGCCCAGGGAGATAAGCTCCAAGCATTAGTAAATTACAAAAAAAGATTACAATAGTTAAAAAATGACTAAATTCAAATACAAAGAAATTAAAAAAGATTTAAGAGAATCAAAAATTGTTTCTGTGAATAATAGCTCGCAGGCTGTGCAAGGTTTAAAATACAGTTGAGTACAAGGACATTCAGTATTCTGAAAATAATGATTAGTAGGTCTGAGAAAGAGAGAGAGAGAGAGAGCAGAAGAAAGGCAAGAATCACAAGGGCTATAATAAGGTTAGATCCTATTGATTAAAGCTGTAGAGGGGACAAAGGTTGGAAGGAAGGGGTATAGAAAATGTTGATTCATATTTGTTAATGCACTACCTGTCATTCTATCAACTTTCTAAGTTTGTATGTGCAATATTTTTTAAATTTGCCCTATTTTGGGACCTTTGTCCCATGTTTATTTCATGGCTTTATCCAGATTTCTTGGTGGAAGAAGTAGAGGTGTGTGCATACCTCTCGCATTTATATCACGTTATCGAAAGATGTAAATAGGGAACGCTATTTCATCAGCCCCAAAACATCTAAACAGGAAAATATCGAACATTCAGAACAGCAAATTTTTCCCATGGAAAAAATTTGCTGCTTCAAAACACATACACACAACACAAGCACATCAAACAAACAGCAACCACACACATACACTTAAATTCCTACATCTAACGCTACACTAAACTAAACATACACTACTATCTATCCACTTACCTTAACCCAAACCCTAATCCTAAGGTCCGTCACTATCTCACACTCACCTAACCCATGCCCTAACCCTAACTCACTTAAACCGCCCCTAACCCTAAAGTTTGTCACTATCCCACGCATGCCTAACCCGCGCCCTAACCCTAATTCACTTAACCCGCACCTAACCCTAACATACAAACAATCGCACACTTACCTGAACCCAACCCATAACTTTCCACCACAGCGCTAAGAATAGCAAAGCCACAGAAAAGGCCAAACAAATACTTTCCCGAGGAAAGAATTCACTGTTCTGCAGCCTCGCTATTCTTAGCGTTCGCTGAATAGTGTTCATTATCAGAACATTCAAAGTTTTAATACTTCAATGTTCTGATATAGACGCTACCACTCAATTATCCAGATTTTCACAGACTGCCCAAATGTTTGGCTCATATTTTTGTTTTGTTCCTCATAACATTTGTGGTTTTATGCAAATCAATGGGATGATCTCAGGACTGAATTCACTAAATAATGGAAACATCTGAGTTTTAGACTTGTAATCCTTCAGAAAATGTATGTTAAAACAAACCCTGTTACTCTATCAACTTTCTAAGTTTATAAGAGCAGTACTTGAAATATGTCCCTATGTTTGGACCTTTGTCACCCCATTTTATTGGGCATTGTCCAGATTTATGGCACTAAGAGGTTCACAGATATGAGTGTGTGTCTGAGGACACAATTGTATGTAAAATGCCATACAGCACTTTGACAATGCAGTGGGTGTGTTACAGTTCCTTTTACAGACACCCTGCATTGCTTCCCATTCACAATCTGAGGACACTGAAAGCATTGTAAAGTGCCGTATGGTGCTTTGACAATGCAGGGGCTGTGTTACAGTTCCTGTCACACACTCCTTGCATTGCTTCCCATTCACAATCCTGCTTTCAGTATCCACAGACACTGAAAGCATTGTAAAGTGACGTGTGGCGCTTTGACAATGCAGGGGGTGTGTTACAGTTCCTGTCATGCACCCCCTTCATTGCTTCCCATTCACAATCCTGCTTTCAGTGACCATGGACACTGAAAGCATTGTAAACTGCCGTATGGTACTTTGACAATGCAGGGGGTGTGTTACAGTTCCTGTCACACACACCCTCCATTGCTTCCCATTCACAATCCTGTTTTCAGTGTCTGCAGACACTGAAAGCATTGTAAAGTGACGTGCATCACTTTGACAATGCAGGGTGTGTTACATTTCCTGTCAAACACCCCCTGCATTGCTTCCTGTTCTCAATCCTGCTTTCAGTGTCCACAGACACTGAAAGCATTGTAAAGTGCCCTGTTACTCTATCAGCTTTCTAAGTTTATAAGAACAGTACTTGAAATATGTCCCTATGTTTGAACCTTTGTCACCCCATTTTGTTGGGCTTTGTTCAAATTTTTGGCACTGAGAGGTTCACAGATAAGGGTTTGAGTTCGAGGACACAATTGTACTGTAAAGTGCCATACGGCACTTTGACAATGCAGGGGGTATGTTACAGTTCCTTTCACACACCACCTGCATTGCTCCCCACTTAAAATCCGAGGACACTGAAAGCATTGTAAAGTCTGTACGGTACTTTGGCAATGCAGGGGGTGTGCTACAGTTCCTGTCACACACCCCCTGCATTGCTTCACATTCACATTCTGAAGACACTGAAAGCATTGTAAAGTGACATGTGGCACTTTGACAATGCAGCGTGTGTGTTACAGTTCCTGTCATAAACCCCCTGCATTGCTTCCCATTCACAATCCTGTTTTCAGTGACCATGGACACTGAAAGCATTGTAATGTGCTGTATGGCACTTTGACAATGCAGGGGGTGTGCTACAGGTCCTGTCACACACACCCTGCATTGCTTCCCATTCACAATCCAAGGACACTGAAAGCATTGAAAAGTGCCATATGGTACTTTGACAATGCAGGGGGTGTGTGACAGTTCCTGTCATACACACCCTCCTTTGCTTCCCATTCATAATTCTGCTTTCAGTGTCCGCAGACACTGAAAGCATTGTAAAGTGATGTGTTGTACTTTGACAGTGCAGGGGGCATTTTACAGATCTGTGAGCACTACTGCAACACGCTCCCTGCACTAAGACAGTATCCACGTATACAGAGCCTTCATTAATATGCTGTTATTTAAACTGGCTAAAAATGGAACATTTTTTTTATTATATAGAATGTAAGCAGTAAAAGGTTTCAAATTTTATTGTATAAATGAAGCTAAAAGTTGTGCTACTGACCCAACTGTATCAACAATGTTTCATGCACTTGGACAGCTATAGATTTGTGTATAGTTGGTATATCTCAGATTGTAGTTACAATAAAGAAACCGATAGAGGTCAAAAGTCAATCCACCATGGCATAATCACATCCTAAGTTATACAATTCTCTGCTATAATGATTAAAATAATTTCATTAATTAAACTAATCCATAAAAAGAATAATTTTGTAACATACACCTTCTTTTCAAAGAATAATTTATTTTTGTCTATAATCACAAGGCCACTGCACCGCATTGGGTCTCGTTAATATAATGGTCTTGTCTATAATAACATTACAAGGCAAAATGCATCTATCAAATACAAGATTCATTCCAAAATATCTATTATTTTTATTTAAGAATATTTCATTTTCATACATGTTCTCTAATAATTATGCTGTTAGGTGTAAAGGAGGGATAAATGTGCTCTTTTTTTCCAACCCAAACTCATTACAAAAAGTACCATTATTGTTGCAGTTCTAAAACAATTTTAAGTTCAACTTTGTAGTAAAAAAATGCAATTTTAATAAAAAAATGGCAGCAGTGGTACAGCAGTTAGGTGCACAATTAAACTCATATTTAAAACATTTCCAAATAACTGTAATGAAATATCTTATAATCATGAACTATGAAAACTACATTACCATTTAGTGGTGGGTGGGGGTCCACAAATTCAAAATTCATCTGAGTCTTCAAACCTTCTCCCTCCATTGTCTGCAATTCTATTCCCCTTCTGTTTTGTAATTTAGGTTGTGGATGTCCTCTATATAATCCCCCTGATGTTTGTTATGCTAATTGATTAATTTATCTAAGCATTGAGGGGGTGGATTCCAATGGGCTTTACAAATTAGGACCATTCCTTACACTGTTTTCCAGATTATTATCTTCCTCATCAAAATTAGATCAATTTTAAGTGCTGAGCCCTGTTACATTTTAGATATAAGATGATCCATGTTATTATATTCATTTTTATTTCTATAAAGTTTATTTTATTTCCTATTCACTATAGCTTTAGAATAAGTCTCAACATATTGAAACAGGGCAATGTAACATGCACATATAGTGTCAAATTTAAGGTAATTTTTAATATTTTCATCCAAGATAGAAATCTCAGATGACAATCACTTCATCTCTTTTACATTATCCTTGACTAGTAGCCTCACAGTTTGTCAACCATGCCTGTGAAACATTTACATTAGCTCATTATGTAAGTCAAGACATTTTCTAATTGTTAAGATACATTGATACAAACAATCCCTTTAGTTTCAATTTATTACAGTCTTTAGAGTGGGATTTCTCTAATTATATGAAACAAAATTTCTTGAAATTCTCTTCAGAATTAGAAAGCTGATGCAAAACTGTCAGTATCTGTTTAAGTGTATATCTGTAACTAGATAGTAGATAGAAAACATTAATACAGTAAAGGAATATTCTTTCCACTGCTACTATTCACATTCAAGGACTCAGTCCAGGTTCACATTGACCTGGTGGAAGTGAGTCCTCATAGTTATCCATTATATCAGTGGAACCATCCAAATTAGGACCTTACTCATATAACTGCTGTCTAGTTGCAGACATCACTTGCTTTGAAAACGTCATTGTTAATTGTGTAATCTGTTTAGTCAAATCTCTGATCTTAGCACTAAGTTCTTTACCATTAAATTGAGTACTACATCCCCTGAGTGATGCTTTCATGGAAGGAAACTCAAGTTCTACCAAAGCACACTAAAAAAATCTGCAAAGTTGAATTGGGAGCATACTTCATGAACCAAAAAAGTAGCAGTTCAACCAACTTACTCACAGTAATGGCAAGTTTTATTTAACATAAATCAAGTGTTTTCTTCTCTGATATTTCAGACTTCTTCAGAACAACTAATTTGCAAATCACATCCAATATAATTTTTTTTTAATCATACGATAACTGACATCATCAGTGAAATTTTAAAGTGATATAAAATTCTATATCACCAAACAAATTCCAAAAAATTAATAAAAAAAACTAACTAAATATATCTGACACAATACATTAATTTCTGAAATAGAACTTTGAAAATCTTAACTTTAAAACACTGTTCAGTACAATCTGCCCATTTAACTCTTGGGAAACATCAGCTTTTAAGTGTAATTGCCACATAACCTCTTTAAAATCAGTACGTTCCTAACAGCAGCCACTTATTGGATTGTTTTCACTTTTTCTGCTATAAATCTAAATTTTAGTAAAATTAATACAAATCAGTACAAATTTGAGTATGTTTAGTCAGCATGTTGTTCCTGTTTCTTTTTCTAGTATAATATTGTTTTATAAATGTATTTTCTCAAGCGTGTTTACAATTTACCCATATAAAATGAATTGTGTGACTGATAAAGGGCAAAATAAAATTTGTCAAATGTTCTATAATTAAATGCATACATTTTGACATACAATTTTTAACTTAAAAATAGAATCCATTTCTAAAATATAGTATCAGAAATCCAGAGGGCATAATCTCATCTAAGGATTCACTGCTAGACACATATGAAATAACTGATTGCATTTTGATAGATAAGCTCACTGTGGTGATTAAATATTTCCAATATGGCAAGGACAAAGATGTTGATGAGCTCTGACATGGAATGCTGAAGGACAGACCACTATTAGGTTGTCAAGTTAACATAATGTTTTCAGTTTTGCATAGAAGGCTGGGATAGAACATTTGATTGGGAAACTGGTGTTGGGGTTTCTATTCTCAAAAAAAAAATGGGAAGAAGAGTATGTTTTACTTATGGAATGGTTGCATCCATCAGCCTCCTGGTAAAAACAAATGCCAGTTAAGAAGACTTCTTTAGATATCTCAGCCTCTTACTTAAGAGGAGGAATGTTAACTCTATTATTTATAGGAAACAGTGGATCAACTCTTTGTCCTTGTAATGATAGTGGAACACTTGTGAGAGTTCACCACTATTGTCTACGTGTATTTAGTAGGCAAGAGAAATGCAAATGAATGGGTAACCTGGAATTATGTTTAGGAATAGTTCAATGGAATGAGATCTCATGATTGTTTCTGTGTGCCATTCTATTCCTATATTTTTGGAGTGAGTGTTATATTCCCATTCTGCTCGTTAATTCATATTTATTTCAGGATGTTGTAGGAATCCAAAAAGGGTATATATTTTCCCACCCTTCTTGTGATTTTCATGGACACAGTATCAAGGCACAACCAATGACTGAAGAGTATCCAGTCTGAGTATCCAGTCTAGAGACATGAAGGTTGGCTCTTTCTTACTTGCCAGTGGAAAAAAATTGTGATTTTTAATATTTTGTAAAGAGTAGCTGAGACAGACATTATTAAAATGCCTGCATGCCTCAACAATCCAATAGATTTGATAAAATAATACAGCACTTAGGCCTGTGGATGGATCCAACCCATGGGTACAGAATTCATGCTGAAACTATATTATATTGAAAAAAATTAGCACAGTATACAAATTTATAAATGATCTTCTTTTGGGATCTAAATGGACTTTCAAAAGAAAAGGTAAAACATGTTAGGCAACTTATTACCTTTAGCAATTTCTGAAACACTAGCAACCTCCAAACTACACTAAATAAAACCTGTAAGTCCAAATCTCACTGTGGAGTAGTAAGATTAAATATACCCCTAAGATATAACTTAATTAGAATCTATAAATATCATTAATATAAACAAAGTGTTAGAGACCAAAAACTTAAATTCCAATTGTTGAATTTGAGTTAAGCTGAAATATTTAAAATCTTTACTAAGTGTTAAGTTCATTTCCTACTGCTTAACGTTCCTATAGTCACTATTTCTGTTTGCCATTTGTTTTGCTTTTAGTTACTTGTTTGCAAAATTTTATTGTTTGTCTTCTATTTTGTCACAATCCATTATACTGTATATCAAGTGAACTCTGGTCAATTGCATTCCAGGACTTTATACTGAATGCTTCGCCTGTAGCACTAATCATATTTTATGTGTTATTTGAGTTTAGCCTACCTTTATAAAAAAAATGAAGTAAGTGACGAGTGAAGAAATCAGATGCTAAAGTGTGTACAGACTCAGTTTGTATTATGCAGAATAATACAGTATGCATATCTGCCTAGAGATGCCTATCATGCATGCATCATAAATTACCTTCCCATGTTTGATCTGCACACAGTCAATTCAATATTACTGTTTATGCTAGTAAACAGCAAGACTGCACCCTTTGCTGTCAAATGCTATGCAAGATGCTAGATGTCAGTAAGAAATCACTGTCAGTACCTTAGTAAATACCATTGTTAATAAACATAACAGAAGCTACCAAGCAAATTATAATTGGCAATGGATGTAATATATAAAGAAAAGATAAAGCCGTGCTAGCTACTGCTCATAGTTCATTTCCCACTGGCAATCTGTGCAACTTACAATGTGTAATGTAGTATGCTATGCTTGCCAATAGAACAGTATATTTGTCTACATTGTAATAAACAGAGACATAGACATGAAAGCATAACATTAGCTATAATTTGGGACACAACATTAATACATCTGCATACCATATTGGTGTCATTGCTACTAGAATGACAATGGCCTCTGGACAGACTGGTCTTCAATTTTTCATTAAGACACTTAACATTTTAGACAGGAAACTTCCATCACAGTGATTAAGGTCAAATTACATGCACGTGTGCTCACACACAGACACATACACACACACACACACAGACGCACACAAGCAGACACACACACACACAGACACACACACAGACACACATACACACACACACACACACACACACACACACACACACACACACACACACACACACACACACACACGCATGCACACACGCACACACACACACACACACACACACACACACACACACACACACACACACACACACACATGAATAAAGAGAAAGCACATTGTTTTGTCACTGTTAGAAACAGAACTAAAGGGGTGACACTTGCATTTATTTGGACCCTGAGCCCAAAACTGCAGCATATAGTGCCAATGTCACCACCACTGGATCAAAACAAGACCCTGCACAGATTAAACCTGTCTGAACTGGGCAAATGCTGAAGTCATGCTGGAGAAATATTACAGTTACCACAATATATAAGGCAGCATGGTAGACACCTCCTGGACCATTCTAGGTGTGTTGAGGGACAATATGTGTTCTTTACAGGCTGACTTCCAATGGAGTCTGAGAGAGACAGTGGTCAGTATTAAGAGCTGAGAATGTGCATGGATGGCCACTAATTAGTACTACATGCTCCAGATGGGATACAAGCATGCACAGGGTTGCACACTCATCAGGTTACCAACATTGCAAGGCATAATGTCTGCAGTTTTTCTCCATTTTTCTTTGTTTTAGTCATTATCCAAGTCATGCTACCTGATGCCTGCATTCCTGTCTTCCAAGAAACATTTAATTGCCACTCTTAAACTGAATTTGAGAAAATCATTCAGTTATATGGGAGAAATATTATAGACAACCAGAGATATAAGACATCAGGACTGACATCTGATGGACCATCCTAAGGAGGCAACATGTGTGCTAAAAGGGTGAATTCCATTGTAGTCTTAGGGACATACCAGAAGGTATTAAATGCTGTGAATGTCCATGCATAGCCATGAAGTAGTGTTAAATGTTGTAACTGGGATCTGACCATGAATAGGAATGCACTGTCATCAGGTCACTTACTCTGTAGTGCATGCTGTCAGCCTACCACAGGAATTGGTAGAATAGGCAGAATGCAGAAAACCATAGTAGCTGCTTGGATGATGCAAATGTGCTCACCCACAGAAAATAAATTCACTAGATGAGTCACTGGAAGGCTTATGACTGGTGAGAAGTGGGTTAAAAGAGTATTAAAAAATATATAGTTCAGCAATTTCTGTTGCCATTGCTGTTCATTTACATTAGAATTTCTGATTTCTTGAAATAATTCAGTTATTTTGAATACCTTATGCTATTAGCCATTATAATTCCAATCTCTCTCTCTCTTTCTCTATACTATTTATCTTGAAATATTCTTTAAGCATTTTGTAAATTTTCATACACCAAGACATAAGCTTGAAGAACGTACCACTGACATTTCCGGCTAATTAAATATATTAACTCCAAGATCCCATAATAATGTGAAAATGGCTTATTTTCCAACCCCCTTATTAATGTCATGTCACGCAAGTATCAATAATCCATCATCAAGTATCAATCATCTATCCTGAAACAGAGATAATATTATATATGTTAGGACATGACATTTTTGGTAGATTTGTGTCTTGTCAATCACGGCTCAAGTTGTCCCAAGTTGATGATTATATGAAGGAGAGTGCATAAGACTTGTTCTCCCTATCCCTTTGTCCATGTTAATGCCTGTTCCATAAATTCCAGAATTTGTGTAAATGGACTAACTGTAATGCATAAGCGCATCCATTTTATATCAGCATTTAATATTTTCATGAAAACTTCACAGTACAAATTTGATGTCACAGTATTGCAAAGGTGCAAAATACAAGATCCAACAACTTGCAAGTCACAGAAATGTTTCCTGTTTAGAAAGTTAGAAGCGCATGACACACTTGCTTAGCAAATGAATCTTCTAAATCAAACATTAAATTTCATTTTACTTCAGTCCATGGCGTTGGGTAATAAAAATACTATAAAACATTATGAGCCATAGTAAATGAAAATCAAAATATGACAATGTATTTAATTTTGTGAACCCAATCTAATAACTATTGCAGTTTTCAGCCAGAAATTCACCACAACAAAACATTTCTTTCACAGTGCTTCATGGACTCAAATAAATATATCTCAGTTTAAAGATGCAGGATATCTTTTTTCAAACTCAGACGTGACTAACTCCCATTATCACTTAATTATCAAGAAAACAAACATTTAAAATGTAATTGAATGTTAATTTATACATTCTTAATCTTCTTTGCTTCATAATTCCTAATTTTGTACACCAAATATGTGTAATCAGTACTATATTACTGTGCTCTTAATGCAATTCAACATTAATGACAAAAAATGTGTTTTTCATATTGCTGCAATATCAACTATGAAGAAAATACAGACTGATAAATGGACTTTATACCTTATACATGCAGTCATAAAAACAACATTTGACTATCTCTTCTGCTATTAATCAGTGTATAGCTATTGCATTTTACTGCAAAAGCAGCAAAGATTCACTTTTTCTAACAAGACTTTATAAGAAAAGTGGTGTGTGCAGATAACTTCTTTGACCTATGAGAGTGTAATAGGGTATTAGCTTTTGAGTCAGTAATTAAAATAAGAAAGGTTTTATCTAAATAAAGTTCACATAGAGTAGCATTTTAGATTACTCAGAATTCCTGGACAAATGGAAAAGATTCACATGTCCCTTTTTGTGTTTTACATCTGAGGCTTTACAGTTGTGGAGAAAAGTTGATGAAACAAAGCAAATGAGCACTGGTGAATCAGAAAATAGCATTATCATAATTATGTGCCACTAAGTTAATTGCAGCTTAAGCAGCTGAAGGACTGTTCCTAATGACATACTGCATACAAATGATGTACTTGGACCTTGCAAAATCATTATAATGGTCATATCATGTTATAAGTGGTATACACTGTCCATAATAAAATAAAGATTAATAAGGATAATATATCTATGTAATTAATTCTAACCGGCTTACAGTATAATGTAGTTAGTATATACGTGTCAATCTGTTTCAGCTCAGATTAATGGAAATAAAGCTATGCATTTGTGTAGTTAATTCCATTGGTGTAGTATGATACAAAATAAAAGAAATCAGCAGAACAGAGTAAGTGAAAGGTCGAAGGCATAATTCAGATTATTAAAACTAAAAAGTTCTTAGCTGACCAGTACAGAGATCATTAGTTGCATGGAAAGTTGACAACCTTTAAATGTTCTAAGATCAGAAGTTAGGATGACAAACCACTACACCCTGGATTCAACAAACTTCCATGCAAGAATAGTTTATTCTTGCATGGAAGTGATTGTTTCCGTGCAGCATGGCAGCGCGCCTTGCATATGCATGAAGACACGCTGCTGTGTTCTAATATGGATGCAGGTCTGTGTGCAATTGCAGGGAGCGTGTCCAGGAGCAGTGCTCTCACAATACACATGCCCCCTGCATTCTAGAATTGCTGTTTGGCAATTGAAAAGCAGAGACGATGTCCGCTGACACTGTAAGTGTCCATGGCATACCTCCAACTGTACAGAGGTTGTCAAATAAAGAGAAAAAAAATGAGTGTAAAACTCCACATCCATCAGAAAATACACACAAATGCAAAACCCATTATTCTGTCAACTTTCTAAGTTTGTAAGAGCAATATTTAAAACCTGTCCCTAGTTGTCCCCACATCATGTAAGGCTTTGTCCAGATTGTCTGCTCTAAGTGGTTGAGAGGTATGACTGTATACCCTCTACAAAACACACGCTAATATAAACCTGTCATCCCATTAATGTTCTAATTGTGCTGAAACATAAGCACAGACCCCCACATTAAACAAAATAAGAAAAATAAATTTAATATTTTTTTGTCTGTCTGCAATAAAGTTTAAGTGTAGCTGAGCGGGTGTGCACATCATACAGCTGTGCTTAGCATAGCTTAAATATCTGAAGGAGCTAAATAGGAATATATGAGTTAAACAAACAATCTGAAATAGTGTAGCAGTTAGAGCTTCTGCTTTGCATGCAGGCATTTTCAGTTCAAGCCCCAATAACATCTGTTTACTTTTATATGTGAAAGCAGTAGTAAAATTAATATGTTTTAATAAATGAGGTAGTTAATAATATAAACATGAGTTGCCAGTCCAGAAAAGATGTGAAACCCCCATATAAACACAAGTGCCCCATACAGTATAGTAACACAAGAATAAATGCAATGAAAGCACATAGAGGGATGTCAGGAAAGGTAAACATAAAATTATAATATGTCAGTAATGATGAACCAATGCTATAAAGCTGATTGTCTATAAATGAAATTTGAACAATGTTAACCATTGCACAGTTATGCTTATCAGGTGTAAGCATTGCTTAAATATGAATGCTAAGCAATGAGTAGACCAGCTAAGTGGATTTGCCCATTGATAAGCATTGCTGAGCATACCCCTTTAAGCACTGCCAACCTTAGATAAGTGGGTTTGCTTGTAGCTTAGCTTAGCTCAGCATATTCAAAACAGTCCAATCACAGTGAAGGGTGGGAAGTCTGCCCTATTTATACCCTGTAGGTGGGAATTTAGCCCATAACCATTGTAGCTTTTCACTGCAGACACCATGGCTGGAGTAGGTAAGGGATTGCACTTTTGCCCCAGTGCTGAGACATTCAGGAGTCCAGGGTCATGGTTGGACTCCTTGTAAAAGACCATGAAGTGAGACTGCTGCAGGGCCAGAACCAAGGCACCTAATACAAAGCAGAGGCCTAGGGCCATCTTGCATGTGATCTCATCAGTGCTACTGGCATCCTTCAGACTGGTGAGCAAGTTCAGCACCATTTTGTTGACCTTAAGCGTAGGAAGAGGGATCTCTTGGACCAGTGGATCCAAGACACTCAGACACAGAATGCCCCAGCTGTGTGTAAGTATCAGTATCAAGTACTTAATGAAAAGTCCAGCCTGTGTAGGTGATGGATAGGTATGCATAAATGTTTCTATCTCCCGTAGAGCTACAAATGAGGGTGCCGTGAATATTCATGCCAGCAGGCTGTCAAAGCTGCTTCGCAAGGCTGGTGAGTACAAATCTAGCTTGCAGCATTCTGGGCAAATAAATAGAAAGGGGAAGAATGTCACCTGTCAGTATTTCAAAATGTGTATTGTTGGTACTGAATAAAAGACAAATTAGCATATTACAGCTGATCTACAGGGTATATATCAATAAAAGTGTCTGTAGTTGTCAATAAAACTGAAAATATCAGATTATTGTGTTTACTTTGCTATTTGGTGCTATCAGTCTTTAAATGTGTATATTTTCTGCACAGCAAATATGGCTCTGAAAGCATTAAATACATGTGACTCATCTAACAAAGATTGTGGAGTGTTAAAAAAGGAGATTAAGAATATGAAATGTTCCATGCACCAAGATCTGATGTCTAAATAGTATTGTTGTATTAAACATTGTTTCCCAAAGTGTCATATGTCAAAAAGTATGAATACCCACTATATGACCTATCAGCAATACATGAATGTTAGAATTACAAGGTCAGATTGTACTACCAAGACAGTAGTAGGCAGAAAACAGTCAGTCAAGAGAAAGCAGGTTCTCAGTAGTTCACTCTGATGAAACACAAAACATGTTGTTCTTTTTTGCACAAACAGGCGCAGTTCGAATCCCAGGAGTGTTAGTAAGCTGTATGCATAATGTCAGCCAGGAATATGTGAATATGTGTAGAAACAGTCAGGTATTATTAACAGAAACTTCCTCCACAGCTCTGACAGGTACAAAAAGCTATATATTAGCTGTAAGAGGCCTGTACTTATACACTGTGTACAACACCCACTGTCCAACCCCAAGGCTGCAAATGATAGCAAGAGAAGTATATACACCAAGTAGTCCCCTCCAACATAAGTCCCTAAAGTGTCATGCTGTCACAGCTAGTGGTCATTGCTGCCAACACCCAGGGTGACTGATAGAAACAAGGCCGAGTATGGCAGTAGCACAGACACACACAGTATGAGTGCACATATGCAACTGTGACTATGTGGATATTGGTATAAACAGTCAGGCAATGTTAACAGACATTTCCTCCACAGGTGTACCAGGTAACAAAAGTTATGTATTTGTTGTAAGAAGGTTCTACTCATACACTGTGTACAACACCCACTGCCCAACTCCAAGCCCATAGGTAGATGTAAAGTGAGGTCATACCTGGAGAGTAATGAGTAGAGTAATGACCATTACAGTCGTGAGCAATTGAAGTCTATTTAGTTGTTAATTGGCATTTTCCTCTCTCCCCCACCATATCTGCACCAATAATCTATGCACATAAATCAATGGGTATGTTTTTTACCAGACTTACTGCTGGGACATGTTCCCTATTGTACAAACAATTCTGAAATGTTTGAAATGTATGTTCCCTGTTTAAATATTATTATCATTGGTGGTCTGTTGCTATCAATGTAACCTGCATGCTGTTATAATGTCCAGTGTGGTTCCATATATGCATGCGTTCTCTTTGCTATGGAACTGTTCCTAACTTGTTATATGGGGTCAATTGGAACACCCATATACATTGTTATAACTAATCATGAAATGTGTGGTTCATGACTAACCATATTAAATAGTTATATATCATATTATATTTTTATATTATAACCATTCTAATATTTACTAAAACCTCAACATCATAGCACATCTGAGAAGGTCGATCTCGGCGGATCCACCTATTTCCCCTCATATGGCCATGGCACCAGGCCCCAGCATATCTGGAACCCACCCCGGGACCTCCTCGTCTGCTGGTCCTGTACCACCTTCGGGTGGAGTTGCCTCAGGGAATGGGGCTCATCCCCAGCTGGGAAGTAGTCAAGGACAGGACACTGTCACTCGTTCACAGTTCCAGGGTCTGGTGCATAGGGAGCTCCAAAAGGAGTTTGGAGATCAGCTACACCAGCTTGAGTATCGTGTGGTGTATCTAGATGGTCAGTCTGGCCCTCCTGATTAGCCCCTAGCACAGCCATGTTTGAGGCCATGAAGGTTCAGTGGCAACTACCTATAGGTGGAGACATCAGTCTTACTGTAACTACATGGGGGCTCATGTGCATCTCATTCCCAACCACCATCCACGTCAAAGGAGGTTTGACCCACATGTGTCATATACTGCTTCTGTCTGCTGTCTTGTCTGTATTCCTACCCAGCCTACCTCCCCAATTATACCTACTATCCTTCCCCAACATCCCACTCTCACCTTAAAAAAAAAGGGCAATCTGTTCCCAAAAAAAATTACGCCCCATACATTTCCATTTCCACACATGTCCACTGGACACATGTAACCTGGTCAAACTGGCTTGACAACACATTACTGTTGTGCTCACCTCCTCTCAGGGGTTTGAGTGCCCAAATTTACCTCCAAATTTTGTAGACGTGCACAGCTGTTGCTGTAGAAGAAATGGACAGCTATGGACCTTCCCTAATCCTATCCTGCACATTCCTAGTTACCTTTCATCTTGTTTTTCCTTCTGTGTGCCCCTTTTTTCACCACTTTCCTATCACCCCTTTTTTCTTTTCTTTTAAAGAAATAAGTGCAGGGGTAAGTGGGAGTAAGCGGCAGTAAAACTGTGCAAACCCACTTACAACTGCTTAAAACTGCTTAAAACTGTCTTAATCACCCTGTCTCCATCAGCCAGTGTTCTACCCAGCAAAAAATAATTAGTGCTGCCAAGTCTCAAACCCAGGTCCCTATTCACCATAGTGAGAGCAATGCACCACTACAGCATCTAAGCTGTAGGCATCACTGTTGCTTTTTCAAGCATATCATTCAGTACAGGTATAGAATAGTAGGGAAAAAACACTGCAGAATCAGTCATGTTTAGTATACATAAATATACACATATAGATGTGTATGTTGAGGTGATAAATAAATATGAAAAAGTATATACTTTAGATATACCGAGATATACATATGAAACAAATACATGTAGAATACATGCACATATATATATATATATATATATATATATATATATATATATATATATATATATATGTATATATATAAAACTATAGATTTAAATATATAAAAAGGAATCATGTATGTATATATATATATATATATATATATATATATATATATATATATATGTATGTATATAGGTCTACTTCATTTGATCGACAGACCATTTGATTGAAACTCATTTGGTAGAATTTTCATATGATCGAAAACCAGTATTCAAGGCTTAAAACTGGGATTTGTCCCCCTCCCCAATGTAGTGTGACCCTGGAGTTGATATATATATATATATATATATATATATATATATATATATATATATATATATATATATATATATATATATATAGAGTTAGGGGGTGGGGGGGCACAGCCCACCCAATGGGGGGGTGGGGGTCGAAGCCCCCCACCTATTTTCATTTAAAGGAAGAAAATAAAACAAAATGACATTTTAAATGAAAATAGGTGGGAGGCTTCACACCCCCATACCCCCACTACATTGGGGAGGGGAAGAAATTCCAGTTTTAAGCCTTGAATACTGGTTTTTGATCATATGAACTTTCGACCAAATGAGTTTCTATATATATAAAATGTGTGAGTGGGTCTACTTCACTTGATTGAAAGCTCACTAGACTGAAACTCATTTGAAGGAGCACACTTGAATGAAAGCTCATTTTACTGAAAGCTCACTTGACTGAAACTCATATCGTTGAAAGGTATATGCCCTTTTCCCATTGCAGTGCGATCCCGAAGTTAGTATATATAGTAAGGGAGGGTGTGGGGGGCACAGCCCCCCACCTATTTTATACATTTTAAATATATACATGGATACTTCCAACTATAATGAATAACTCTGTTTAGAACACAATATATACCCAAACTATGTGATGGGCTCCACCCCCCCCACACCCTTCTATGTGGGTGGCTGTGCCCCCCACCCCCCCTCCCCTTACTATGTATACTAACTCCAGTATCGCACTACAATGGCGAAAAGGTCATACACCTTTCAAGGAAATGAGTTTCAGTCAAGTGAGCTTTCAATCAAGTGAAGTAGACCCATATATATATATACATATATATATATATATATATATATATACATATATATATATATATATATATATATATATATATATATATATATATATATATATATATATATATATATATATATATATATATATATATATATATATATAATAGATACATAGATACCGATATATGCTCATAACATGTAGTGCAGTCATACCTCATCACCATACCTCACCACCTGTTACTGCAAGAATTCTGGACAAAGGCTGTCAAAACAGGGGAGAATGGACTAAGAATAGGGACAAAATGTAAGTACTGCAGTATAAATGTAGAATGTTGCTACAGTAACAGGGTTTGTGTCAGCATACATGTGCAGAAGGTTGTTACAAAACTGAAATGTATGTCAGCATTTACTGACAGAAATCCTCACATCATCACAGTGATGTACCAGAGAAATGGAAAATAATGATTCTGTGGAACAGACCTGAAATACAAGAAATAAACCTGGACAGTCTGAAACAATCTTGCCGGTCGAGAGGTATGCTCAGAACCCCTTAGTGCAACAAATTATTACCAAGCCTGACTAAGTGGGTAGGGTGGGGGAAGCCATGAAAATGTGGACATATCTCAAATACTGGAGTAGATGAGATGACACAGCTGATGTAGTAACACCCTCCTGTCTGTTCTAACATATATAGAGTGGAATAGCACAAGTCCAAAATCCAATCACTTCCCAGTAGTTAGTGACTTAAATCTTCACATCATCCCACTGATGTGTCAGAAATACACAATACTTATGGGGGCTAGGCAACAGTACATCTGACAAATATCTGGTCATAACATCACAGTAGGGAAAATACACTGAGCTTCTAGGCATGTCACCAAGCAATGTCCAAACTACAGGCAGACTGACAACACAAACCCATTCTTGCTATGGGGGAATACACATGTAATTGCAAATATATCAGGCACACCATGGATGTAACAGCACTGAGAAATAGACACCAGTGTGAAAGTGTATACCCTCAACCAGTGCCACCACAGTCATAGTCACATCATGGCAAGCCAAATAAGCAGTATAGTATAAGGAGTCTGTGAACAAAATTGTCAGTATGTTTGACACTCACACAGTTCCCCTACATATAATGGCCAAATTCACAGTGTAGTATGATGCCTGACCATGGTATGGGGCATGTCTCAGTCTTACCCTACAAACATATAACAGTTGCTAGAGCACCAGAAACTGGAGCAGCATGAAAAGTCAGATACAAAAAGAACCCTAACACTTACATCTACCACCACCCGCAATAAATAATGTATTAACAATACACTGCTACACAATCCTGACAGTCTGTCAATAATCGCCAAAAATACACAGACCTCCCAACTGTACAGAGTCCCAAAGAATGTCCAGGCCTTGTTATCATATATAAGGCCTCTTATACATAACATGTGTGGCAGTCTGAAACATCACTGGGATGATATTAGGGATTAAGTCACAAAGCCTGACATACTTGGGGACAGAGGCCCAAGCACAAAAATTGCTGGTGTAACAGAGTTTGTTGCAACATATCTGTTCTGAGGAATATGAAGTCAAAAACAGACATGGATGTTACCATTTCCTGACTGCAATCCTACAGAGTATGCTACTGACTTGCCAAATGCAACAGATGTGTGAGTAATACACTGATAATAAGAGTCCAAACTCTGGCCAGTCTGCATATAGCTGTACAGGTCAGAGCTATGTCAACCACATAATACTCTCAGACTGAAAATCATGCAGAACAGCCATATCCACACAAACCCTGTCAAACTAGCATTTCTTCAATTGTATAACAGCAATACTCAATCTGTCCCTATGTCTGGAACATTTATCCCTTGTGTGTTGGGATGTTGTCACAGTCTTTGTTGTAAGTCATTTGTACAACTGCCCTCTGTGATGCTGTGTGTAACACACATCAATGAGAAACTCCGCACAGGCAAAGAAAAGGCAGACGCCCACATAAGGTACACAGTTATAGGAGTGTGTTTCCAAGCTATTGGCTACAGTAATAATACCACTGTTGTTCCACATGCAATTAGCAAGTGAGGGACTCCAATTTGTGTGCAGGCCATCAGCTGATCCTGAGCAGTACCTACAAAAGGCAAGCTGATGCCTCTACCAAACAGATTTTTACCCTACAGCCATGAGAGAGAGAAAGAGAGAAAAAAAGATAAACAAGGAAAGAGAAAACAAACAAACAAAAGAAACAGCCAAGCAGGCAGAAAACAAACCTGCACCAAGGATCCCACCAACTTCAACAGGAAAAAAAACAGGTATGTCAAACAAGTATGCATGTAATGGACTGCAGTAAGGGGTATGTAATAATGGGAAAGAGGAAATTTAATATACATGTCCCAACAAGACTTGATGTACGTATATATTGTTGAGCAGAGCCTATGGCCATAGCATCTGTGTCTGTCTGCAGTGACATAGAATACAGCTCAGGCGCCTGGGACACCCCAGGAAAGGATGATACACATATGGCAACTACTGGAGTGTGTGTTGAACAATACTGACTGTGACACTGCTAGGCCAGGTAAAGGGATGTCACACATATATCCAGATGTGAATTGTGAATACAACTATATTATGCATGTTTGTCTCAGAAATGTCATGGACCTATACAGAGTAGTTGCATAGTGAAATATTGTCACAGCTTGGACTGCATGTGATATAATGAACTCATACCATTCAACTGCCCAGTGTTATGCACACTGACCATATGTGTGCCTCATATTTGTAGTCATTTACTCAAAGAGTTGTGTCATGTCTTGAAAATAATTGGCAACCTGTGAACAATGACATTACAACATCTCCCTCCCTTTTATTTGGCCATTGCCGTTTGGGGTCCCCACAGCAGATCATCTCACCCCATGGTTTCCATTTCACTGCATTTTGCTCTCACACACCATACACTTGCATGTCTGCTATCACCACATGCATACACCTTTTCTATGCTTTTTGCTGTCCCTCTAACCTGGCAGCATCATCTGTTGCAAAATATACTCAGCATACCTCCTCAGCACATGTCCACACCAACGTAATCATGCCACTGTCTAGCATTGTCCCCAAGGCATCCAACCTATGCTGACCCACTAACATACCTGCCCCTAATCCTATCCCCCCTTGTCACACATAGTGCAAATCTTAACATCCTAAACACTGCTGCATCCAGCCCTGAATCCTGCCTGTTTTTACAATTCTCTACAAACAATATAACATAGCCAGTCATACTACCCTCTTGTAGACTTTCCATATCACTCTTAATTGTACTTGTCTGTCACAAATAAGTCCTGACTCCCCTCTCCACCACAGACATCCTGCCTGTACTCTCTTCTACACCTCTCCACCACACTACCCATAACTCTGAACTGGTGTTCCCAAGTAGTTAAACCTATCCACCTTTGAAACTGTACTCACTGCATCATCACCATTCCTCTATCCCTCCTCCCATTCACACACGTATGCTTTCTTAGTCCTGCTGACCATCATTCCTCCCCTCTCTACAACATACCTCCACCTCTGCTGGGTCTCCTCAACCTTCCCCTAATCTCAGTACAGACCAAAATGTCATCTGGAAACAGCACAGTCAACAGGGGCCCCTCTCTGATCATATCTGTCAACCTGTCCATAACCACTGCAAATATGAAAGGACACATAGATGATCCCTGATGTACTCCAACCTCCACCTTAAATGCACCTGTCACTTTAGAACTCACTGTTGTCACACTAGCCTCTTACATATCATGTAGCTGTCTTACAGACTCCTCTGGCACCCCTGTCCTCCACATACAATACCACAACTACTTTCCAGGCATCATGGCATATGATGTCTGTAGGTCCACATACACACAATGCAGCTACATCTGACCTTCTCTGTAGATCTCCATCAACACTCTTAGATCAACATTTGCATCTGTACTGCTCTTAGCTGGCATGAAACCGTACTGCTGATCATCAATCCTCACCATGTTTTCAACCTAGCTGCCACCACCCTTTACCATTACCTCATCTTGTGACTGATCAATGTTATCCCTCTCTTGTTACTACAGCTCTACAGACACCCTTGCTCAGATAAGCAGTACCCATACAAATTTCCCAACATCTCACACATCCTCTCACTTTCCAAGATTACAGTAAACAATACAGATAAAAATACCACTGCCATATCTCATAAACACCTCCATGCATCCGCAGGTATGTCACCTGGACCAACAGCCTTTCCAGTGTTAAACCACCCATAGCTATCCTTCCATCCTCCTTGATAATCTGTTGTATATCCTGATTTACCATACCCATATCAGCCAATCCTCTCTCATTTTCCTAATGCAACAGGCAATCAAAGTAATGTTTCCATATACTCTAAACACACTGCCAGTTTGTGAGTATGTTTCACCCATATTCCTTTATCATTCTTTTGTGCTGCACATCCTTCCTAGCTATGTGCCTCTGTCTAGCCAATAGGTACAGGTCCTATGCACCATCCTTGCTGTTTAACCTTAAATACAACCCTCAGATGCCCCATCTGTACATCAGACTCCCCATCTTTAGCCTTGGCCAGCACTCTGCCATGCACCCCATCTCTTTATACACATGTCTACTCTCTTCATCTGTCTGTCAATCCCACTTCTCCATTGCCAACCTATTTCTCTGCGTACTCCCCTGTACTTCTTCATTCCACCACCAGGTCTCCTTGGCCTAATTCCTCTGTCCAGATGTCACACCAGGCCACGATCTACAAATATCCCATACTAGCTTGGATGTAGTTAACCACAGATTTGTTAACTCATCATTGCCATCTACTGCCTGTCTTAACTGTTCCTTGGACTGTACCACACTCTCCACCTTTTCATTATCCACCATCTGATCTTTGGTGCTGCTCTCACACTCCGCTCCCTCTTCTTGATCACCACTTTCATCCCACAGAGCAACATTCCATGCTGCCTAACTACACTTTCCCCTGTCACCACGTCACAGTTTTCAACACCCTTCAAACAGAACCATCTGCATAGGAGAGAATCCATGTATGTACATCTTCCTCCACTCTGATATGCCACCCTATGCCTCATAGCCTTGTAAAAATATGTATACACCACTGATTTGTCTTACCTTTGTTGCAAACCTCACCACCATCTCACCTTCTGCATTGTCCAGCTTTACGCCATACCTACACATGACTTCAGCATCCCTTCTGACCTCTCAACCAACTTGCACATTGAAATCTGCTCCAATCTCCAGTCGCTCACCCTTGGGTATAGTCATCACCACTTCATCCAACCACTCCAAAGTACTTCAGTCTTATGCATCACACATGAAACTACTCAAGCATATGCACTAACAACTGTAATCATTACACCAACAATTCCCAGACTCAGAAACATCAGTCTACCTGACAGTCTTATCTCCTCCAAAGCCACTCTTGTAATGTACCCTCAGGTTAACCCTTACACAAGTATCACTCCCATACACACTGTGATATAACTAATTTATGATACCAATGCACACAGTCATAATCCCCACCATCTTGTTTTTGGCACACACAATATATCCACCTTTCATCTGTCCATCATATTAAGTAGCTCTGTCCCCATACTAGCCATACATGCAACATCAAAAGTCCTTACCCTCACTACCATACTCCTAGCTGTTCTCATCTCTGCCTGCCATATGAGTGTCGGACATCCCGCAGGGTATGTTTGTGAATGCAAAGCCTACACTACTATCAAACAATGTACGTGTGTTACAGCAATATGAAGAAAGTCTCACTCATGTGGGCATATAGGCCACCATGTATGTGTGGTGTCCACCAGATGTCCTGTCCTGACAGGTTGAGAGGAGTGACTGAGCAGCACAAGTTTTATCACAGTGCGCCATACTGACATAGAACAGAAATGTATAGCAGCTCTTACCTGTGCAGATGTATGTATGGGTTGGTGTATCTTGCTGCATCATAATAACTGACATGGGATGCTTAACGTCAGGTAAATGAGATGTACATTATGTACATGTGTGTACTCATACTGTCTCTCAACCAACAGATATACACATCCACAGCTAGTGGTTTATACATTGGCCTGACAGACACAGACATGAGTACTAGCATAAGCAAGAGTGTCACTTTGTAATCGTAGATGTGTCCAACTATGTTATAACCTTGCGTCCATGCCTACTACAACAGATATATGACCACCCATATAGCTGCATGGCCTCAGCAATACCTTACTTGTAAAACATGTCTCCACCAAAGTAGAGTAAACCCCTTTGCTGGACAGCAGTAATGCACAAACCACATAATGGGATGCTATACTGGCTGTACAGGGCAAAGTAGGAGCAGTCCCCATCTGGGTAGCATGTCAACCTTTGTCTGTTTGAGCATAGTAGGTCACATGTACATTAATGTAATGCTGACTATGAGTACAAATTGGACACATGCACTGAAGACAATCAGAAGGCCATCCCTAGATATGTCTGCAGTCTCACATGCAACTACCCAATCCACCCTGTAATGGAGGTCGGCCACAGCACATACACACATACCATAGCTACAGCCAACCTGCTTTAGACATGTTTAGGCCAAACATCACCCTCCTGGCTCAACATCAGTATAGGTAGATATGCACACCACACACACCCTTACCCTCACCATGAATCATGTGCAAACTGCCTTCTTAAACATAAAAATGCTATTCATGTCCATACACTGCTGCTAGGTACAAGGGTATGATTTGATGTAATGTGGTGGCTACTGATACTCATTAGTCATGAGTTGTCTCTGTAAAGAACTCTGGACAATGTCTGAGGTCCTGTGATGTGTTTTTCCCTGGTTTATGTCTTTTAGGTGCCATGCAGAGGCTCCCAGCCTATGATGTACAGGAGACCGCAGCCATAACTGAGGCCATCCTGCAGCACTATGACATCCAATTCAGTTCGTGTCGCCAACATCAGCGGCAGAGGACAGCCCACTGGGAAGACATCACACACAGAGTCGACACCTTGGGAAACTATGCCGCATGTATGAACAAGTCAGGCACAGAGAGACTAATCCAATTCGGTGTGCCCAGTGATGGGCTGCTGCGGTAGCAAGGGACTGTGCTGGTACCGGTGGGATGCCAGCCAGACAGGCCCCACTTATGGCAAGGGAGGAGCTCCTTGCCAACCTTGGGGTGGTCTCAGAGAATCAGCTACACAAGATATAACAGTCGTGGAGGTGTGTGCCACCCAGGAAACTGGCGAGGAGTGTCCAGGTAAGGTAAAAGTGCACATCACTGTACTGAGGTAACATTCCAACTGTGTACTATAGACTCTTTAGATGCATATGTCAGTGCAAAATAGATTAGTGGGTAGGGTTTAGTAATGCACACAAGTGCACATCTCTGGTGAAGAACAACAAATAGTGTAATATCATAGTGTATACTGTACCTGTGCATAAATGTAGCATTGCTCCTGGCCTAATGCCTGTTGTGAAACTGCTGACAACACCTCTCCCTCACAACTACCAAGGTACCTCTCATCTACACGAGGCACAGCAGCCTGAGGCCAGTAAGTATAAGGTCTTCCTATTGTGGCTCACCAGTACCCCAGACATTTTAAGGTCATGCATGTGGCCGTGCACAAAACCTTTACAGTCAGCCAATTGCCAGTATCTGCATGATTACCTGTGGTGGGGTTCACTGCATGATACCACAGGGGCTTATTTCCATGGGATGTCACATATCTGTTGCATACCTCACAAACCTGTCATTGCAGGAGGACATCTGGATGATGATTGCCAAACTGTGGGGACAGAGGGCCAATAATAGAGACATATTGTATACATTAGTGTGGTACAGGGCATATAAAAGGTGTACACACCTGTTAGCATGCCAGGTATTTGTGAGTTATGAAAATGTGAGCACAATACACAAAACCAAAGCCATGCAACTTGACATGTGACCTATAATTGTAAAATGCAAATGTCAAACATACAACTCTGTTAGGGGAACATGTATGTGGAGTGGAAACAGTCCAAGAAACTAGATGCATATGTGTGTACAGGATGAAGCTCATACCATGGTTTATCAATATTTGATAAAACCACAGCAGTAGATCATACTGGGTATACGCCTGCCATCAATCACAGACTCTTGGATTACCTGCAAATAACAGTCAACTCACATACCAAGATTATCCTAACACAGACCCACAGTTGCCTGCTACAGCAAAAGCCATGGTTCGCATACAGCTTAATATGCTGCAAAGGGATCACAATATACAAAGGTATCAGCCTGGAGAAGGCTATAGACACATACACACAGCATTGAATATGCCATGGAACACAGTGCAGATAGTCATCAAAAGGTTACAAGATATGGTGCAACAGTGACATTGTGAAGAAGTGGACATCCCTACACATATGTTGAGAATATAATACCAGAAATGTCCAGGGAAGTTGCCAGAAGCCATACAGCAACAGTGAAAGCGTATCAGACATCTCTGGCAAGTACTAGGTGTGCACTACATGTGATAACAATCTTCCATGGTCTCCACATGTCTTGGGTATAGGGTGTGTTTTGACAATGGTGACACACAGCTCACAACACATAGCTCACAACACCAGTGTGCCACCCAACAACAGCCCTAAGGCAAGAAAATGTACCCAACACTTTAGTCATAGGTGACTCTATAGTCAGGCACACTAATGTCCCACTCACCAGGCTGAACAAGGAGAAAATTACAGTCAGCTGCCTGTCAGGTGCCAGGATCCGACATATAACGCATGCACTCAAGTCACTCCACAACAAGTACAAATACGACTCTGTCATTGTCCATGTTGGAGTGAATGACTTGAGATGTACCTCCCTGGACTACATGAAAAGAGACATGGAAGAGCTCTTGGATCATGTGGCCCAGGCAGGTATGACCCTAGCCCTGAGTAGCCTCCTACCTTCGCCCAGAATAATACCACAGTATAAGGACAAAATAATTGACTTCAACAATTGGCTAAGCTTCTGGTATCATTCAAAGGGGATCCAGTATCTGTCTGCCTGGGAAGACATGATCAACGAACCACGATGCTTTGCCAGAGATGGTTTGCACTTGTCACCCCTGGAATTCAGGTTACAGGCTAAAGCTCTTGCCACCTCTATAGTGCCTTTTTTAGACAAGGTTCAAAGGAGAAAACCACCACCGTAACAGATGCAAGCATGCAAAATCTGAAGGTAATGCTACTCAATGCTAGAAGTCTAAACCTCAAAATGCACTCTCTCGAGGCACTCCTAAAAATGGAGAACATCGATATCTGTGCAGTAACTGAGACCTGGTTCAAGGCTCCAGAGCGTACCCCTGCAATACCAGGCTACAACTCTTACTGCACATTTCGGCCACCAAACCAAGACCGAAACACTAAAGATGGAGGAGTGTCCATATTAACCAAGGATATTCACACCTCTAGGCTAGCTGCCCAACACAATGCATATGAAATTCTCCAGGTGCAACTGCCACTAGGTAAGACTGCAATTTAAATTGTAGCTTGCTACAGATCCCCCACCATGCCCCAAGATTCTCACTACACCTTTCTAAACATACTGGATAATATTAAGATACAACCAAACACCCTAATACTGGGTGATTTCAACTACCCTGCTATTAACTGGGAAAATGACTCTGGTACCAACACCTTTTCCTAACAGTTTTTGGAATTCATAAATTCCAACGCCCTGGATCAACTAATCCATTGTCCCACCAGGTGCTCCAATATCCTAGACCTGGTCATTACCAACATGGGAGATAGATGCTCCACACCAGTGGTCACCCTCCCATTGGTCAGGTCTGACAATAATCAAATGACCCTTGACATCCACATCCCACCCCCACCACCCAGTAAGGAAACCTCAGTAAAAAACTTCTCCAAAGCCAACTTCATGTTACTCAAGTCAGAAGTGACAAACTTCATGGCACCCATGCAGACGGTGTGTGAAAGTTCGACTGCTGAATCCTACACTAAGGCACTGTATGAGCACATCCACTCATGCATGAATCATGCCATCCCAAATAGAACCAAGATGCACTTCTCCAAAAAAAGGAAGCCAATCTGGTGGTCCCCTGCCATAAACAAACTATACAACAGAAGGAAGAAACTGTTGCAGAAAAGAGGAAAATACTAGGATGCAAAAAACTCCCTTACCAGCTTCAGTAAGAAGCTGAGATCCCTCATAAAAATCCTCAAAAGCTAGTTACGAAAATAAAATTGCCAAAGATTCCAAAGTCAACCACAAGGCATTCTATAGTTATGTCAAGAATCTAAATGGCAATGCTCAGATCTGCTCTGAGCTACAACAGAATGGTATTAAATATACTGATCCCAAGGATATTGCCAATATCCTGGCAGAACAATTTAGTGCCAGCTTCAGCCTCCCCCTCACCCACTATAGGGCCCATCCCAATACCAAAAGATTGCCAAATTCCATTAATCCCGGCCACACCAGTAGAAACCGCACTCTCAAAAGCTAAGAATAAAGCATCCATGGGACCAGATGACAACCTGGGCTGTGTACTACATGAACTACAAAATGAACTGGCACCTCACCTAAGTGTCATGTTTAATCATAGCCTCACCTCAGGCTTCATGCCCACTGAGTGGCGCACAACTACAGTTATCACACTCCATAAGGGGGTATCCACCGTGGATCCTGGGAAATACTATCCCATCAGTCTGATGAGCCCGATCTGCAACAGCATGGAAGGCATTATCATGGAACTTATAAACAAAGACATTAGCAACCTTCAAACACTGGACCCCACCCAGTTTGGGTTCATGAAGGGCCAATCTTGTCTCCTGAACCTGATTGACTTCTTCGAATCAGTCTCCAGAGCTGTGGACAAGGGTAAGGCGGTCCACACAGCCTATCTGGACCTCGCCAAGGCCTTCAACACCATCCCCCACTCTGGAATCATAGATGAACTTACTAAGCTGGGCATAAATCCTTACATCACTCAATGGACTGCCAACTGCCTTACTGACAGAACCCAGACTGTAAAAGTAGCCGACTTAAAATCCAGCTCCAGACAAGTGACAAGTGGAGTACCGCAGGGTTCAGTCCTGGGACCGTTCTTGTTTGGCATCTACTTCTCTAAAGTACAGGCCAACACTAAGGGATTCTGGCTAACAAAGTCCGCAGATGACTGAAAACTGGGAGCCATTATTGAATCTAAAATAGAGCTCCCCTACACAGAAGTGATTGCATGATTACAAACTACATAAAAGAACAAAAAAGGAGTAGCCAGCAACTGTGCCCGGTGTAGTTAATTTAATAAAACATAAAACACAAGAGATAGACTGGTTTTGGCTAAGGAATTAACCTAGCCTTCATCAGTGTAACAAATACAGAACATCTTGTGATCATATATATATATATATATATATATATATATATATATATATATATATATACAATATGCTTAATTAATGTTGAAATGTTATTGGTGAGCTCATAAATATTCATTCAAACCTGGGCTGAACAGCCCTCCTAATTTAACAATCCCCTTCTTTTCCATAGCATTCAGTTTTTTGTGCCAACCAGTTTTATGATTTATATCACCTATTATTATATCTATAACTCTAAAATGAAAAGTTGCTGTGGTGTGTTGTAGAGCATGTTTAAATAAAGCATCACTCATTCTTTTATGTCTGACATCACAAAGATGTTCAGAGATACATAACCTGAGGGCTCTAGATGTTTGTCCAATATAAAATGCATGGCAACTGCAGGTAGACAGGCATATAACCCAGTCTGTACTGCAATTTGCAAAAAACTTAATATCAAATACCATGCTACAATTATTGCTAGAAAAAGTTTTAGATTTGAACACTCGGATACAGTTGCTGCAGTGGCCACAAGGCATGCAGCCAATAAACTTCTCCCCAGAGATGGTAGTCTGAATGGTATCATAATAAGTGGATGGATGTTGATGTTTAAAGTGGCTGAAATGAGACCCCAAATTTTTCCATTCCTGAAAGAAAACTGGAATGTTTCACCTAAATGTTGTGACAAAAAATTGTCCGCCAGTAATATGTTCCAATGTCCTTTAACCACCTCTGTTAACTTATTGGTATCCCTACCGTATGTAGTGGTAAAATGTAATTTGTTGGTTGTAGATTGTGGTTTCTGTTTATATTTGAGAAGGTCCTTCCTGTCAATATTGGCAGCATGGATGCTTGCTGTATAAACATGGCCCATGCTATATCCCCTTTCTTGAAACCTATGGACTAAATCACTACGAAAATATTCAAAAGAGTTATCATCTGAACAGATGCATCTCATCCTAATGAATTGTGACTGGGGAATAGTTTTAGCGATGTGGGCTGGATGAGTGGAGTAGAGTGTTATATTCATGGTATTTACGAAATACTTTTGTGTGCAAAGTATTATCATCATTCCTGGATATAAGTACATCCAAGTTATTCTATCTGGATGGTAATTGATAGTAAACTGTAAACCCCACTTATTATCATTGAGATACCCTATAAATTCCATATAGTATTCCACATCAGACCTCCACACCATCCAGCAATCATCCAGATACCTCCACCATATATTGATTTACCCCAAGTAAATATTGTGTGAAGTATCATAAATGATGTGCTCTTCTATGTAAGCCATGTACAAATCCGCATAAATAGGGGCAAAAGATGCACCCATTGCAGTGCCTTCACTTGTAAATAGCATTGGTTACCATAAGAAAAAACATTATTCGTGAGAGCATATTCCGTCAAAATGATGAGGAAAGTATTAAAGCCAAGTTTATATAAATTGGATTGTTGTAGCCAATATTCAATGGCATCCAGCCCTGCCCAATGTGGTATGTTTGTATACAATGAACAAACATCTAATGTGCACAGCAACCAATGATCCCCAATTTGCATATCACTTATTATATCAAGAAATTATGTAGTGTCTTGAATTCTGGATCTGACCCATCTAAGTAATGGTTTGAGATATTGTGTCAGGAATTGTGATATTGGTTCAGTTTGGGACCCATTACCAGCCATGATTGGTCTACCTGGAGGATTGTGAAGATCTTTGTGAATTTTCAGCAAAAAGTATATATATTGGCTGTTTGGATCTGGAACAGTAAGATGGTATTTAGTTTGTTCTGTAATGATGCCATTTTGTAATGCTGATTCCAAAAATTTGTCTAGTTGTTGTTTAAACATGATAGATGGATAAAGAGGCATTTTAGTATAATATCTACCATCTGGTTGTCTTCGAGCTTCAGCATCATATTATGACCAATTCATGACAACCACAGCGCCACCTTTGTATGCCATAATAATTATTAAATTCTTATTGGCAAGTTCTTGTAAGGCCAACATATCAGACTTTGAGAGATTATTGCATCTTGCTTGAGTCATATTTGAATTAAAGTGCAGATCTTTGAGTACACTATTTTGAAAGAGACTCACGCAATGGTGCATCAGTGGAACAAAGGTGGATTTGTGGTATTTGACTGAGTCCCCAGTTGAATAATCATTGGTATTATCATGGAAATGCCCTTTAAGACTGAGCAATCTGCAGAATGCTATAACATCTTGTGCCAATACATCTTCTTTAACAAAGAAACCAGGCATAAAAGAAAGGCCTTTATTTAACAATGTTGTTTGTGAATCCGACAATATTACATCAGAAATGTTTAATACATTTGTTTTGGAACAACTATTTATTTGTTCGTCAGAAGTTCCATCAAACCCTCGATGTCTTTGATGTTTGCAATGTTTTCTGCCTGCCCTCTTATAAGGCCTAAAGGGACAGTGCTATTGTTACATTTGGCGGTTGGAGAATCTGAGGTCTGTTGTGTATCTAGATCTGTATCAGATGATGAATCATCCCCAGATGAATCTGTATAAGTATTACGTTTCCTAAGAATGGACTTAGGATGTTTACATTTCGTGGTTATATTACTTTTGTTGCTCCCACCTTCAAATCTAACATGTCTGATATAATTAAAGGGGTGCCCTTTATCATAATCCGTTTGATCTCTTTGGAACTTCTTAAGTTTCCTGTCCCTAAGCTGTGCTTCAAAAGTTAGTAAATCCGAACTCAGCTTGGTCAATTATGTAGAATAAAAAGGTTGACCAATATATTGATTACTATCCTCACATAACTGACTATTTATTTGTTGATCAATAACCCTTTCATAATATCTGGCAAACATTTCCACAAATCCCATTGAACATTTTTGTTGTATGGCAAACCATTCATTTGTTAGCTGATCATCAATATCACTGACTAATGGCTGGATTTTTACCCAGAGCCCTCTGGAAGTTATACCTTTTGCCATATATGCATTAAATAGTTTAAGATGCCAAACATTGGATCTTAACGCTTTCATGGTTTTATTAAGTTGTTGAAACAATCCATCATAGTGAAATTGTGGATTCTCGATAGTATTTAAACTATTGTCATTATCGGGATCTGCAATACCAAATATACCCAGATCTTCCTTGTCAGAAGAAAGACCAGCCAAAATACTGGTTACATCCATTGTACAAAAGGTTAATATAGAATACAAAAAGACTAGTAATAAAAAAGAGCAAATACTCGAATTATGAAATGAAATAACTGCAGCTAAAGATCATAAATGACTTCAGCAAATAATATATATATGTTTATATATATATATATATATATATATATATATATATATATATATGTGTGTGTAATTTTACATATATATATATATATATATATATATATATATATATATATATATATATATATAAATCCATCCAAAAGAAAAAAAAATCTATAAAAAAAAAAATATATATATATATTTTCAGACATTGGAACATATTGACATATTGGCAGACAATTTTTTGTTACAACATTTAGGTGAAACATGCCAGTTTTCTTTCAGGAAAGGGAAAATTTGGGGTCTCATTTCAGCCACTTTAAACATCAACATCCATCCACTTATTATGATACCATTCAGACTACCATCTCTGGGGAGAAGTTAATTGGCTGCATGCCTTGTGGCCACTGCAACAACTGTATCTGAGCTTTGAAAACAAAACATTTTTCTAGCAATAATTGTAGCATGGTATTTGATATTAAGTTTTTTGCAAATTACAGTACAGACTGGGTTATATACCTGGCTACCTGCAGTTGCCATCCATTTTATATTGGACAAACATCTAGACCCCTCAGGTTACGTATCTCTGAAATTCTTTGTGATGTCAGACATAAAAGAATGAGTAATGCTTTATCTAAACATGCCCTACAACACACCACAGTGACTTTTCATTTTACAGTTATAGATAGGATAATAGGTGATAGAAATCATAAAACTGGTTGGCACACAAAATTGAATGCTATGGAAAAGAAGTGAATTGTTAAATTAGGAGGGTTGTTCAGCCCAGGTTTGAATTAATATTTATGAGCTCACCAATAACATTTCAACATTATTTAAGCATATTGTTTATATATATATATGATCACAAGATGTTCTGTATTTGTTACACTGATGAAGGCTAGGTTAATTCCTTAGCCAAAACCATATGTTATCTCTTGTGTTTTATGTTTTATTAAATTAACTACACAGCGTGCAGTTGCTGGCTACTTTTTTTTTAGCCGTTATCGAATCCCTAAATAATGTGGATACTCTACAAAAGGGCCTTACAGAAACAGATGCTTGGTGCCAGAGCCATGGGCTCAAGCTTATTGCCAATAAATGTATAGCTATCCCCTCTGGAAAAAAACATGTACCCATGAATTAACACATAGGTAGCAGTACACTAAAAACTGAAAGTGTGATGACAGACTTAGGGACACAGGTGAACAATGATCCCATCTTCGATAACCACATCGCCTCAACAGTCAGGAAATCCTTTTATGTGGCACACCTCATCACTAAGAGCTTTTCATCCAGAAAAAAGGAGGTCATTGTCCCACTGTACTCATCCCTCATTAGACCCATTATAGAGTATAGTACACCGTTTGGTATGTACCTCACAAGACATCTGCAACAGCTGGAATGGCCACAGTAATACCTCACTAAAAGAATCACAGGCCTAAATCAGATGCCCTATGCTGACCATCTAAATAAACTCCAGCTATACTCTGTGGCATATCGTCTACTCAGAGGCAATCTGGGCACTAATTCCCTGCGTCACTCATTGGTTTGCCAACTGGCTAACTTACAGAACCCACACTGTAAATGTAGCCGACTCCAAATCCAGCTCCAGACAAGTGACAAGTTGAGTACCTCAGGGTTCTGTCCTGGGAACGCTCTTGCTTGGCATCTACTTCTCTGAAGTACAGGCCAATACTAAGGGACTCTGGCTAACAAAGTTTGCAGATGACTGCAAACTAGGAGCCATTACTGAATCCCCAAATGATGTGGCTATTATACAAAAGGGCATTACAGAAATTGATGCTTGGTGCCAGAGCCATGGGCTCAAAATCAATGCCAAGAAATGTATAGTTATCCCCTTTGGGAAAAAACATATACCTGTGAATTACCACATAGGTGGCAGTACACTAAACACCAAAAGTGTGATAACAGACTTAGGGACACAGGTGGACAGTGATGTCACCTTCAATAACCACATTGCCACAACAGTCAGGAAATCCTTTTATGTGGCACACCTCATCACTAAGGGCTTTTCATCCAGAAAAAAGGAGGTCATTGTCCCACTGTACTCATCCCTCATTAGACCCATTATAGAGTATAGTACACCATTTGGTATGTACCTCACAAGACATCTGCAACAGCTGGAATGGCCACAGAAATACCTCACTAAAAGAATCACAGGCCTAAATCAGATGCCCTATGCTGACCATCTAAATAAACTCCAGCTATACTCTGTGGCATATCGTCTACTCAGAGGCAATCTCTGCTTAACATACAAGGCCATGTCAAACCCTGAGCTGCTGGACATGCTCCGCTTAAAGAAATCCCAATCCCTCAGAGCCACACGCTCCTGGGATCTAAATCTTGTCATCACAATGAACAAAACATGCTGGAGGGATAGGTTCCTGACCCAGAGACTATCCATACTCTGGAATAGACTGCCCATACATGTCAAGCAGAGTGCCTCCATGGCCCTCTTCAAAAGGAACCTTGATGATTGGATGGGAGATAGGAAATTCACCCCAGGGATCATGTCAGTCGCCCTGCTAGACAGGGGTCCAGAGAAGTAAATATTGTGGGAAGAAATATCCAGGGAATTGTTATGGCTAGGCTTGTATAGACCCTAGGGCCGATAGCCTAGTACCAACCTATGAACCTATGATGGCAGCTGTTCCTCACAATAAACAACATCCAGTTCTGGGTAACGTCTGGACAACAATAGATCAGCTTTTCAAAACACATGTGGAAATGTGTGAAGGTGTTATGAGACCATGGTTAAACTTCCTTTTGTCCACAATTTGGTCATGTTAGTTTGGCACAATAACAACACTGCGTAACAGCAGAACAACACTACCCACACAGTGAAGCAGGGTGATGGTGGTGTCCTGCTTTGGGTTTGCTGTCCACCAGCTTGAACTGGGACTGTAGCCGATTTAGAGTATATTATGACTGCTTTCAAACACCAGTCCCTTGTGGCTATGATCTGTCTGGTGTCTGCCACATAGCTGTGGATGGGGAGGAATTCCAACATTGCACACAACAATGTGGCACACCCTACATCCAAATGAACAAAAGGAGGGCTTTACAAGAACACAATCAACAGTCTGCTGTGGCCAAGCCTGAGACCACACCTACATACAATACACAGTCAGTGTGGTGACCTGACAAGCACTGTGCACAGAGGATAGCCTTGCAATCAGACAGATTTGGAGGTGTTTGGCAAGGGAGAGTTTGCAAACATTGTCATGTCAAGATGTGCCATGCTGAGAAACACCTTCCCAAGAGGACTGAATGCTGTAATGAGATGAACAGGAGCTTTACCAAAGTATTTGTTTATGGGTGTGCACCCTCTTGCAAGACGGCTATTGTAATACTATTGTTTACGATATGCCATCCCTACCTGATTTGTATGTTTCTCTTTCAGAGTGCACAGGTTACTTGTCATACAAAATTGTGGAACTGTCATGGCAATATTAATGTGGTCTCATGTGATATGTCACAAAATCTTTGCATGTTAAGAGCGGTGTGTACACTTACTATATCCACTGTAAGTTTGGGAAGATGCTTGAGTAAACATCCTTGTTTTCACATACATGTACTGCAGGTTATGACAACTGCAAATCACAGTATGACATTAAGTAGGGTCACCAATCCAGTGGTCAAACCAGTAATGCACCAGACCAACATAGGAAGTATGAGAAGCTGGCAGGAAGTATGATCTAAGTATCTATATAGTCCAGAAAACTCTGTACAGTTTGCAGTTATGATCCATAGGTTTTGCCACAGTGCTATACAGGTGAACATCACTAATGTCTACATGGGTGTAGTGTGTTCTAGTTGAAGGCTCACCACCTACTAAAGACACTCACACATCCCACTGGTGTACATTAGTAGTAAAAGTAAGTTGAAAGGTATGCACTGCATGACGTTCATGGCCTGTCCAGAGTGTGTCTGTTTTGTTCTGATTGTGTGTCATGACTGTCGCATGCTGCCTATTGTGAGGTCTGTGTAATGCCTGTGGGACACCTTGAGTGTGTGTGTGAGTGTGTGTAAGTGTGTGTGCATAATAGCAAACCATATAATGCTATTAGTAATGTATATATGTTGTCTTTTCCTCACAGGTGTGCATAGTGGTCCCAGTCCCTCCCGCTATATAAGTGATGTTAGCTTGTTTGGTGACTCTGACTATGATGACAACCATAGTGCGGCACAGGTGGGGTTGTCATGGGCTGCAGCTGTGTCACTGTTTGGCATTCCACCTTTGTCAACCCCATCCCTGCACACAGTCACAATGCCCACACATTCCCCATCACCAGTGGCCACAAATGTAGGACAGCTGGGTGCTGGCACAGGACATGCAAGTGTGGAGACTATGGCAAGTGAGCAGCCAGGCATTACCTATAGCCAGAGTGCTGGCGGGGTCACACACAGGCGGATGGGAAGGGGTGGTCAGAGGAGGATTGCTCCCCGTCCAGCCCATGTAGCAAGTGTCACTGCAGGAGTTACCAGGCACATGTTTCAGCTGTAATGGAAGCACAGGCATGCAATGAACGTCACACCAGACAACTGCACAGGCTTGTTGAAGAACACCTCCCTGGTGTTCATGGTGGTATCCAGGAGCTTGTTGCAGTCAGGCATGAGGGCAATGAGATCATGGCTAGACAGTTGGGTGAGGTCACGGCACTCCTTCACCATGGAATAGCTGTGCTTGAACATTTTGGCAGGGAGAGGCAGCAGCCATGTGGATGTAGATTGACACCACAATCAGCTGGGAGTCCATGTGGCCATGCACCATCATGGTCTCGTAATGGCAGTAACACCAGCAGAACTGAGGGTGGTGTGATGTCCATGCCACTATGCAGCAGGCTATGGGCACGTGGTTCTGGCCAGTCCCAACAGGCATCAGTCACCACTGGGGAGTAGTACTGCCTCAGGCCTTGCCCCTGGTGCTGCTAATCAGAGCCCTGGTAGGTCCAGTTCCTGTGTCTGTGGCTAGACATGGTGAAGTGTACACCCTGTCATGTACAGCCCATGGCTGTCCATAAAACATCAGTGTAGGGCAGCCAAATGGTGTGACTGTGTGCATGCAGACACACACACACATCACGATCAGTAAAAGCTCATCTCAACACAAATGCACTACACCTGCACAGGCCATGTCATTCCCATACCCCAAACACACACACACATAATGTCAACTGAATGGCGCAGACTAGGTTCTGGCAAAACCGCACAACACCCTGTGCATATGATGAAACCTTTGCCAGATCTCTGCCATCCACACCATCAATGCAGGGACATGTAAACAAGGGTCTGATGCACAGGGTGAACTTACTAAATTGTAGCTAAGTAATGCTGTCTAAGGTGCTGTCATCTGGCATTTATAAGGGGTACACTTCGGAGTGTGTGTACAGTTTGGCCATTATGCATTATTACTATTAGTAATGCTGAGTGAATATGTTCTCCCATTCTGTATTCTGCTTATGTTCTAGGCATCTGTGTGTCACCAGGATGTGGGCAAGCAGGAAGTCCAAGGGTGTATGGCAATGTGATAACGCATCAGTCATGTCATATGCAAGGTACAACTGTATCTGCACAGATTTACAAGGTAAGTATAACAGTCATTGCATATGCTTCACAGCTTATAGGGCTGAGTGTTGTATATAGGTATGTGGTGATTGACATATTCTGTTATAGAGTGTAGAATGGTCAGTGTAGTGGGTTGAAGACACCTCCATTTGCTGATAACCACACCCCCAGGGGATATTGCATCAACCAAACACACAGAGATTACTATTCTCACATGCACACACACACACACACACACACACACACACACACACACACACACACACACACACACACAGACATACACACACACATACAGACACGCACAGGATCCCCATCAAGTTGTGGCACCACAGTGTTATGCAGTTATGGTCAGTGGCATGGAACTACTAGTGTGAGGAGTCTAACAGGGTACAAGTAATGTGAAGGACATCACATGCCCATGTGAGGAATGGCAACGGTGGGTGTAGTAGGTGTGACAGTAGTTATAATGCTCTGTCACAGACCACTTTCTACATTGACAACCAGTGATATGCACAGCACTGCACACACACACACACACACACACACACACACACACACACACACACACACACACACACACAATTGCCAGTACTGGGATCCATAACTTCATAGATTCATAGGTGTGTTCTAGGTGAATAGCCATGAAAACTGTACAAGACCAGCCCAAGGGAATACTCTGCCATCATGTCACCTGACAATAGTCCCCAGTGTGGCTGATGAGTATAGTCACTGGAGTGATCCCCAGGGATGGGTATTCTATCCCCATTCCACTCATCCAGACGTGCATCGCTGATGGCCAGTGATGTGAACTGATTCACATGTATGTGATGTTTATTCCATACCTTGGGCAGTGTCTGGGTTGTAAACCTGTCCCACAAGCATGTTTTTTGTAGTTTAGAAGTGTGGTTGAGGTTTCTGGTGCATGTTGTGTGGACAGATTGGTATACTCAGATGTTGGATTCCTGTCCAGAGTTGGTGAGACATGGCTGTGTACTTCAGGCAGTGATCACACCTATGTAGCCAGTATGGTACAGGGATTCATTTGAGGTATAGCAGTCTGTCCATACATGGCATGTGTGTAACACCTGGGATTATCTTTGTGGGATACATTTGCAGCCTTTTTACAGCTGTTGCAGGTGTCCAGTGGGTTGCATGGCAAAAGGACACTGTACACACTGATTGACATACTGAGAGGAGTATACAGGGTGGCCATGGACTGTTACCTGCTGGATTACACACCCTTAGTCAGAAGATATAACACATGGACTTTCTGATGTCAGTGGCACTGTTGTGTTCGACAGACAACTCACTGTCAACTTGTGTTCCCCATTCTATTATAACAACCTCACTGCTCAATGGACTACTACCAACATATTAGTTTATGTGACCCATGGTGTTCTCACTGGGAATGGCAGCACATCTCCTGGCATTGAGGTAATATCTGGGGTTCTGACAATAGTGGTAGGTCTCAGAGAGGCCTTTGTGCATGATGTCAATATCACATTAGTGAGGAATAATGCCACCCACCTTACAGTTGTCTGCAAGCATTTTCATCCAGGGTGCCTTTGTGTTGGCCTGCACATCAGAGGTGTAGATCGCAACCATGAGAGGACCCAGGTCCACACCCTGTGAGACTCAACTCATGTCTGGTCAGCATTTTAACATGGGGTCCACTGCATTCACACTGTGGGTTCTATCTGTGAGGCGGTTTGCAAGGAAACTACTGCTCTAGGATTTGATGCCTAGCCAAGTGTGTGTGTATGATTCCTGAATGGAGTGTGGTCTGTGAGGATTAGAAGGGCTGCCTATCATGTTACCTATACCATTCTGTCACATAGTCATTGCACATGGCATAACACTTTTAGGGCTGTATAGTGTCTACACCTACCCCTATAGTCTTTGACAGCTGTTGGCCTTGTAATGTGGACAGTGGGACATATACTAGGACATCAATAAAATAAATTAGGAACCCCCCCCAATATATCCTGTTATTACACAAACACATTAGCACACAATTGTCAGCACTGAGATTAAAACCCTACCTACGTAGTTATTGCATCTACAGTGTTACGCTTTTATCACACATGCCACTGAGCTTATAGAGTGGATGCTGTCCCAAGGTACTTCTAAGGTGAGGAATATCACCAGCCCTTGTAAAGTATGGTAGTGAGTGTTGTAGTGGGTGAGAGACATCACAAAATACTTTACCCTATGCATATACACACATTTGGCATACATGCAATCAGCACCTCTACCTACCTAGGATCTTCTTCTTTCAGCTTTCCCCAGTTAGGGGTCACCACCATGGAGCACCTGTCTGCTCATGATTGACAGTGTAGTTTTACAGTGTCAAGTTGCCAGCCCAGCACACAACCTTCCACAGAAGGCACAAACACACATACACACTCACGCCTAGGGCCAGTTTAGAAAGGCCAATCCACCTACAGCATGTCTTGGGGATGTGGGAGGAAACTGGAGCACATGGAGGAAACCCACACAACACATGCAGATTCATCATAGAAAGCAACCCAGCCAAGAATCGAACCAGTGAACCTCTTCCTGTGAGGCAACACTAACTGCTGCACCACCATGTCCAGCCTTCTACCTAGCTAGGGTACTGAACTCTAATGTTACACAGTTACTGACCTTACAGGGCTCAGGATTACCAAAAGGTATGTCTAAGATGACTGACATCTGCAGGACTGCTAAAGTAGGACAATGGGAAGTATACTGCATGTG
>NC_056731.1:1082128716-1082186216 GCF_019279795.1 Protopterus annectens | reverse complement strand
TAGAGGGAGACATTGGCCTCTTCATCCCTGGATGACACACTCTTAGTTATGCAGTGTGCCACATGGAAGGACTTTCCATCCACAGTGGCAATGTGGTGGTCTGAAGAGAGGTTGCTGTCAAGCTGTATTCACAGACCTCCTATAAGGACATCTGTGTCCATTGGACTACCACCAATGTGGTCATTTGTGGACAACACATTGATTTAACAGGTGATGGAGATACATTTCTTGATATTGACACTAAGGCCAGTGCTCTGACAACAGTTGGAGATGTCAGTGGTGACTTCATGCAGGATGTAAACAAATTCTGGGGATGTAAACAATGCCCCCAATTAACAATTGTCTGCAAACTTTGTTAGCCACAGTTCATTTGTGTTGGGCTGGATGTCAGAGGCACACATAACAAACAAGAGTGGACCCAGGACAAGACCCTGCGTTACTCCACTCATGACTGCCTGGCAGTCTGACATACAGTCCTCTGCTTTCACTCTGTGGGTTCCATCCATGAGTCGGTTTGCAGACCATTTAGTGACATAAGGATTAGTGAATAGATGAGTATGTTTGCCTATGATTCCTGGGTGTGGAATTGTATCATAGAACGACAAGGGTCACATAACTTGTTTTGAACTCCATACTGTTACATAGTTATTTCACATGACATACAGATTATAGGACTGCAGGGTGTCCACTGATACCACAACAGTGGGCCCTGTACAATGGACATTTGGTAGTGTACTGGGTGGACCACAGAAAAGTGTAGCAAAATCCACCCCCCAATGGATATGGAACACAATGTTAATGACACTAACACAGACAGAGGCGGACAAGCCCACACCTGCCAGAAATTAAATTCACACCTCTACCTATCTAGTTATTGCTACTACAATGCTACACATTTATCAGATGTGCCAAGGAGCTTACATGTTTGAGAGTGGTCCAAAGGTAACTTTAAAGGTGAGTGACATTAGCAGCAGTGCTAAAGGAGCAGAAAGAGAAGTGTAGTAAGTGGAAATGATCTCAAAATCATGTCTTTAAAAACACACACACTCTCACACAGACACACGTTTCCATTTGCCAGGACTGAGATTAGAACTCCTTTCTAAGTAGTTTACTGCACTTTAGTATTACGCAGTTATCACAACTGCCACAGAGCTTATAGGTCTGAAGGCTGCTCAAAGTGATCTTTCAAGGTGACTGACATCAGGAGGAGTGCTAAAGTAGGGTAATGGGAAATGCACTTAATGTGAATGGGCCCAAAATCTTTAAACTACACACACACACACACACACACACACGCACACACACGCACGCACACACACGCACACACACACACACACACACACACACACACACACACACACACACACACACACACACACACACACACATGTCAGGAATCATATTGGAACCTCTAGCTATGTAGTTATTGGTATTATGCAGTTACCACACACACCACAGAGATTAGAGATTGGAGAGTGTTGCAAGGTACCTATATGTAGTGTATAACATCAACAGCACATGTATGGTATGTCAGTGTTAGTTGTACTGGGTGAGAATGCCTTTCAACTACTTTCTGCAGATGTGTGCACACTCACCAACACTTTTATACACACTAATGCATGCACACACATTTGATAGTACTGGGATCCATAGCTGCAATGCTTCACAGCTGTGTAATAGGCAGGTGGCCATGGAGGCTTTACAGGGTAGGCCATGAGACTACCCTGGCAGCATGGCATCTGACAATACTCCACAGTGTGTCTACTGAGTATAGTCACTGGGGTGGTTACCAAGGTGGGTATCCTATTCCCCATGCACTCCTCCAGATTTCTCTTGGAGAGGGCCAGTGATATGGTCTGTTTGACATGTATGTGGAGTCTAGTCCGTAGCATGGCCAGTCTCTGTGTTGTGAACCTACCCCTCCAGCATGTACTGTTGATTGTGCAGATGGGGTTGATGTCTCTGGGTATGGGATGTGGACAGATTGGTTTCCTCAGATATAGCATTCATGACAGAGTTGGGTCGGACATGGCTGTGTAATTCAGGCAGAGATTGCACTGACATAGCCAATATGGGATGGAGATTATTTGTAGTTATTGGAGTCTGTCCATATAGGGCAAGTGTGTAATCCCTAAGATCCTCCTTGTGAGGTACATTTGCAGCTTATCCTGTTGTTGCAGGCATCCAGTGGGGTACTTGGCCGATGGGCTATAGTACACACTGATTGGCCTAATGAGCTGAGAGTACTGGGAAACACTGTCCTTTTACATCCTGGATCCAGCACTCTTGGTCAGGGGAGGTGACACATGGATGGACTTTTTGAAGACAGTGGCACTGTGGTGGTCAACAGAGAGCTGACTGTTGAAATGTGTTCCCAGTTCTACTATACCAACATCAGTGTTCAGTGGTCTACCATCAATGCATTACTTTATGGGAACCATGTTGTACCCAAAGGGGAATGGCCACACATAATCTGGCATTGAGCTAATGTCCAGGGTTCTGACAACAGTCATAGGTCTCAGAGAGGCCTTTGTGTAGGGTGTCAACCTCACATGGGGGTGTAATATTGGCACCCACCTTGTACTCATCTGCAAACATTGTCAGCCAAGGCACCTTTGTAGTGGGATGGTCATCAGAGGTGTTGATCTCAAACATGAGTGGACTCAGGTACACAACCTGTGGGACTCCACTGGTGACTATTCAACACTTTGTCATGGAGTACACAGCTTTTACACTGTGGGTTCTATCTGTGAGCTGGTTTGCAGGCCACCTACAGATATGGGGTAGATACTTACCTGAGTGTGATTGTACATGATTCCTGAGTGGGGTGGGGTATCCCAGGATTAGATGTGCTGCCCATCTTGTCATCTATTACATACTGTCACATAGTTATTGCACATGGCACAACACTTTTAGGGCTGCAGATTTCCTACTCCTACCTCTGCAGTGGTTGACAACTGTTGGTCTTATAATGTGGATGCTGGGACATATACTGGGTGGGAAATATAATAAATTAGCAAAACCAACTTGCATGGTTCCTGTTCTCACACAGACACACCTTTCCAAGCACTGAGATTACAACCCCTACCTATCTAGTTATTGTTACTAGAGTGTTACGCATTTATCACGCATGCCACAGAGCTTATAGGTAGAAGGGCATCCATACGTACTGCTAAGTTGAGTGACATCAGCAACTCATGAAAAGTATGACACTTTGAAATGTACTGGCTGTGGAAGGACACAAAATACTTTCACCTAGATACACACACACACACACACACACACACACACACACACACACACACACACACACACACACACACACACACACTTTTCAAATTGTTAGGACTTGGATTAGAACTCCTACCTAACTAGTTTGCTGCACTAGAGTGACACACAGGTATTACACATGCCACAGAGCTTACAGGGCTGTGAGCTGGCCAAAGGAATCTTTCAATGTGACTGACATCTGCAGGACTGCTAAAGTACAGCAATGGGAAGTGTACTGAGTGTGAATGGGCCTAAAATCTTTGGCCTAAAAACACACACACATTTTTATATCTGGTAGGACTGGGATTAGAACTCCTAATTAACTAGATTGCTGCACTATAGTAATACTCAGTTATCGTACATGCCACAGAGCTTAAAGGGGTGTGTGCTGACCAAAGGTATCTTTCAACGTGACTGACATATGCAGGACTGCTAAAGTGCAGGAATCGGAAGTGCACTGAGTGTGAATGGGCCCAAAATCTTTAACCTAAAAAACACACATATAAATACACACACACATACACACACACACACACACACACACACACACACACACACACACACACACACACACACACACACACACACACACACACACACACACACACTTTGACATTTGCAAGGACTGAGATTAGAATTCCTACCTAACTAGTTATTTATACTAGAGTGTTACACAGTTATTGCATGTGCCACAGATTTTAAAGGGCTATGAGTTTGCCAAATGGATCTTTCAGTGTGACTGACATCTGTAGGACTGCTAAAGTAGATCACTGGAAATGTACTGAGTGTGAATGGGCCCAAAAGCTTTAACCTACAAACACACACACTTTCATATTTGCAAGAATTGAGATTAGAACCCCTACCTGAATATTTATATTTATTCCAGAGTATTATGCAATTATCGCTTGGCCACAGAGCTTATAGAGCATAATACTGCGAAAAGACACTTTTAAAGTGACTGACATCTGCAGGACTGATATGGAAGGCCAATATGATGTGTACTGGGTGGTAAAAGCCTGTTATTTCCAAGAGCTTACAAACACTTCTCTATGTGTAGGAGCATACCCAGTGTGACCTTCTATGGTACATGTGGGACTCCATTCCAGAGACTGATGTATGCCAGTCCAGGGATTTTTGTGCTACAGCCATACATCTCCACCTGTTAGTGCATGGTATCTGGGGACAGCCCTATTTCAATGAGGGAACTTTAGGCCATACATAGGGTGATTGTGACTATTTCTCTTATTAATGTCTGAGGTACTAGAGTTAGAGGGTTTGTTTTTGTAGACATATTATCTGCCATATTTGATGTTTGACACTGTATTTCCTGTTTCAGTACCTCCAGACATACCTCCTCAGATCATCACAGTGATTTACCAGAGGAATACAGCATGGATGATGCACAAGCAATTATTATGGGCCGAATGCTAGGCATTCTTGCACAATCCAGCCTTTTGAGATGTGCGTCTATAGACAATTGACTGCTGATACTGTGGAAATGGTCAAGCACCTTGCTGATATACTAAGATGTGGGGATATGTGTGCATTTCTGTTCTGACATGGCTTGCGTACCAGTCCATGGTTGAGTAATACAAGTCAGGCAGGATTAGGGTGACAAGTGGATCCCAGATAAATTTGTAGAGTGTAAGCTATGTGGTGTTGGGAGGGGCTGAGTCAGATATGTTGTCCTGTAGCTACCTACAGTTTGCATAGGGTTGGCGTGAAGGGGTGCCCACACTTGAAGGTCTTGTGTGTCTCAGACTGTTTGACCAGACTGGAGGTGTGTGTCTGCCTCACATATATGTATACCCATACATCATTTGGCTTGGCCACCCACATTTTGGAGTCATGTGGTTGTATGGGATGAGTGATCAGGGAAGGCTTGTTGTGTTTTTCCCCATGGCTGTGGAACAGGTTTCTGTGGGTGCAGACATGTCACTATCTTCCAGGGTTGGGACTCCTTGCAATGAGTGCATCCCAGTGTTTCGACTCTTAGCCATACCTCTCGACTGTAGAGGGTTTCACTTGAATGTGCAGATTCATGGTTTATATATCTGGCAAGTTACCCATACAGGTGTGGTTTTCAAGCTAGTGTTTTGCAACTCACTCAGGGTTGAGGTCAGATATTATTGTCTGTGAAATTGCAGTTTCAGACTTCATACCCTTCAGACATTCCATGGCATTAAAACACTTTTCCACCAGATCAACTTTTTTACATTATTATTATTGCAGGCTTTCCAATGTGTCCTTCTCTTTGGACCTTTATCACCCCATTATTTGTGGTTTTGTCCAGATATCTGAGTCTCTGAGTTTGGGAGGTATGCTCCTAGCATTTAGCAACATGGCCTTTCCTTGCATTTTGTTGTCTGTTATGTTAGTGTTATGGACCCCACGGCACTCCCTAAAAGGGCACTGTGGGTGAGGCATAGGCCTTTGGCAGAGGCCTGTAGGCCAGGTGTGGTAGATGCAGCTCATTTGTATCAAGGCAGTGCATTCTGATGAGGATATGTTCTCAGGCTACCGGGCAGGGGACAATCCTAGGATGGCACCCGTAAATGGACTGAGCATTACTGACACTTACTTTTTGTTTGCATTCAGACATCACTCTGGGTGAAAGCTGCATGCTGCTTACAGCTAGGTACATGTTACTGCATTTCTATGGGACTGTGGGGGGCACACCTGTACAAACTGCACATTTGCAGAGGCTGTGCTGATATTTGCTTAACATTTTGGTCACATTTAGCATAGTGGTGTGCCTTGTCTTTGAGACTACATGCATAACAGTATTGACCACAGGTCAGATTTTTCTGATATACACATGTTTAGGTTTGGACTTCTTAGCTTTCAGAGCCATACTGCCACTGCCAGAGTTGCTGTGATATCACAGTGTAAGTCTTTGGGTGGGGATTTCATGGATGTTACCATTTCCTTTGCCACGCATTTCTGTATGGTTTTCTACAGCTGATATGCTGGGTGAAGCTTGGGTTGAGTGTGGGACCCCCACTTTGACATCCATGCATATGACCTATGACCCCCCCCAGTTATTTGACGCAACACACATATACTGCAGTGGTATTTCTAAACTACAGTGGTACAGCATAGTGTGGGTAGGCCAGTACTAGGCATACACTTCCTGCTGTCCCACATACCTGTCAGTTGTCTGGTGCTATCCGGGTAAGCCACCCCTTTCCCTTGCATGCTTGCATCTATGCCATGGATATGCTATCAGAATATTCTAATCCTTTCATTCATTGTTAAGAAGACTGACTTACCTTGGGCCTGAGGCAGTTGTGAGGGTGGATGCACTCAGTACACTGTTTATACATGGTAAGGAATGAGTGGTGTGATGTTTGGCATCCATTTTACTGTCTGTGCAAGTCGGAGAGAGATATCAGTCCCTAGGTCCCTACAGTGTCAGTGTATCTGTTATGTGTTGCATCTTTGCCAAGGCCAGGGCATACTGGGCACTCTGCCTTCTGCCTACAGAGGGAGGCTTAGGAAGTTCCTCCTCTGAGTCTCTCTGTGCCTGCGGAGACCTTGGCATTGGTGGGGGCTGTGTGGACCTTCCCCATTTTGTTCCTGCTGCAGCTATTTCCACATGATCATGTTATGTAGCATGGCACATACTATGAACATGTGTGCACATGTGGCTGGAGAGGACTGCAAGGCTCCACTGGATATGTCAAGGCAGTGGAGCCATGACTTGAGCATCCCAAACACACACTCTATAATGATCCTGGTTTGTGCGTGTGCCTCATTATGGCAGTCTTGTGTGGGTGTGTGTGTGTGCGTTTCTGATGGGTGTCATCATCCATGGCTCCAGTGCGTAGCCAGCATCCCCCACTAAATGCCCATATGGGATGTCCTCCCTGGCAAACCACTGATACAGCTGTAAGGAATGCCAGATGTGGGAGTCGTGATAGCTTCCAGGACAGCCAGCACATACATTCATGCTAATGCCCTGGACATCGCACATGACGTGGCAGTTGGAGTCGAACCCCTTTACGGTTTACGTAGACCCTACCTCAGTCACCAGGTGGTACTTTGATGTGGATGTGTGTCCAATCTATGGCACCCAGTACCTCAGGGTAGTCTGCTACATGGTGGAAGAGATACGTATTGCAGGTCCTCTCCACACGGGTAGTGGGGAATTTAATGTGCTCCTCAGCATGTGGTCACATGGCATCCAGGGCTGGTGGAGTATCCTGGACCCAGATGCCTGTGAGATTCCCACAATATCCTCAGTTGGTCTTGGAAAGTTCCTGTAGCTAGTATTCTTATAGCTGCACATACTTTGGTATCCACTGGGATGTGTTCCCATCTATTTGTTCTGGATGTAAGGTGAGGCTGGCACAGTTCCATAATTTGCTGCAGTATGTCCGTGTCCACCGTGTAGCACTCTACTATCGCCAGATCATGTAGCTCCTGGAAGGTTACACTGGGCCTGAACACTCTTCTCCTCCTCCTCATAAGTCTGGGACGGTTGTCAGCATTGTCCTCTTCACTACCTTCAGCCTGTTGCTCATACTGATGTATGAGAGCGACAGCAGCCACTAACATTTTGTTAGTTTTGTCATGGAATGTTTCCCATCTGTGTACACCATTGGTGTAGATTTTGTGGGAAAAATCAGGCTTAAAGGTGTTTGCATAGTTTATAGTGGTGTTCTGCAGATGCTGCCTGTGTGATTGGCTGAGTATGATGCATTCCACCTACCAGCTCTATTACTTGTATTTGAGTGCATCTAGTCTGCTATTTCCCTTTTTTTTTTCTTGTTCCACTTGCCATTCTCCTTTTTTTTTATTTTGTGGTTTAAATCCTGGTGCATGCTGTGCACACCCATTTAAGCAAAATAAACAAGGCTATAGAGCCTCAGACACACCCTCTTGCTTACATATACATAGTGCTGCCATTTCCTGTTTTCTTTTTTTTTTTTTTTTTTTTAAGACCCAGTGCGTTCTGCACACACCCCTGAACCCCTGAAGGCAGTGTAAACAAAGCTATACAGCTTGAAACACACACCCTTAGCTGGGCTTAGCTAAGTCCAAACCTGGGCAACAGTGCTCCAATGTGCTTACAGCAAGCATGGCATACACCCTTTTCATGTTAGTTGCTCCTCCTGCCTACACAATCGTGTTCTAGCACCTACATGGTTAGGTGCAGGTTTTGGACTTCGAATATTTTGTGATTCAGTAACAATCCCCTCATTTGCATACCCCACTGCCTTAGCCCATAAATACTGCACTGACATGGAGTCTTTCCCATTGACTGCCACTGTCCCCTGGTATTGTTTTGATTCTGCATGCCATAGACTACAATGGCAAAATGCATATTTCCCTTAAACTTGGGTTTTCATATTTTTGGTTTTATTTTCATCACAATCATGTTTGAGCACCTCTTCCCTATGCTTAAACGGCCAAGACTGGCCAAAAAAAAAAATATTTTTTTATTAAATAACGAACACCAAAACCAAGTAAAAAATATATGAAGAGGATCACCAAAGGAACAGTGCAGCTCTAAATCCAGAAAATGTATTGAAAAAAGTTAAGTGCTTTCGTCAAAATCATAAGACTTCATCAGAACAAGAACATTCATAAAATGTCATATTTAAATGCCCTAACCCTTACAGCCATTGGTTAACAAAGCAAACATAATTTCCTGTACAATAATTAAGCAGTTTAAAAAAACAGTAACACATAATCACAGTAACTGCCCACTGCAACACACCAATTGCCACCTACCAACCACATAGACATTAATGTATTATGTATTGAAGTATGATTTAAAACACAGATCTTGAATAAAATCACTTAAAAAAGCTGATTTTAGTTTTAATACAGAACTAATGGATAACTTGTCATTGAGCCCAGGTGGTTGACATGCATTTAATTTAATCTGCCACTTGAGCTCTAACTATTCAAGGAAGTCATCATCGTGCCCTCCTCGTGGACCCAGGTCTACTTGTTAAAGTACAAAAAATTTAAAATAATGTGTCGGGTGTACCTTTATAGCTTAAATAAAGCATCGGTTTCTTTATTTTTTAATATATCATAGTTGTGTTGATATATTCTTTGTCTGAGGGCTCTGATTGTCTTCCCCTCATAGTACCCCTCACATATCATACAGGTTGCAATATATACCACTCCCTTGGTGTAACAGTAACACTTCCTATTAGTAGTAATTTTACCATAGTTCTGGACTCTAATGGAATCAGTGTCCAATATATAGGGGCATTGTCCACACCTCCCACATTTAAAAGTTCCACCTAGGCCTGACTTTAACTTTTTCCTCTCCACCAGGCCTTTCAAGGAGGTGCCCTTTTTTGTAAACCACAAGAGGTTTTTCCCCCAGCCTTTTGTTGATCTTCTCATCCAAACAAAAAAATGGTCCAAAAATCATAAATGATGCTTCTCATGTTAAAAAAAAATCCCTAGTGAAGGGCAGGACACATGCCCTAGTAAAACTGTCAGTTTTGACCAAACCAGAGGTACTATTCAAACCTTCAGGCTTCTCCAAGAGTGTAGAATAAATGCCGCAAGCTATTTTTGATTTGACTTCTTAAGCTATGTAATTGACAAAGTTAAAGGAATTACCTCTTTTCTGCAACATTCCCATTAGGACATCACATTCTTTAATGAAATCATCCTGGTCAGACACGATTCTGGCCAATCTCACGTATTGTTCCTTGATAAGGGATTTATTCTGATGCAGAGGGTGGCAACTCTCAAAATGCAACAAAGAGTTAGAATAGGTAGGTTTTCTATAAATGTATGAAGTAAACCTACCCTTAAAGTGATCTTTCTTAATAGTAACATCCAGATAATTCAAGGTGTCAAGGTCCTTGGTCATAGTAAATTTCAAAAAGTTGGTAATGTTGTTGATGTAAATAAAGAACCTATTCAGGTCATCTTTGCTCCCTATGCCAAAATAAGACCATATCATCCAGGTACCATCCATATAGGTCTCTGTTATCAAGGGTGTGCTTAACAGTGTTGTCAATATATTAAGGCAAACTGAAGGTCTTAGAAGCTTTTGCATCGGCAATCGGTCGTAAGAGGGGGTCAGAGATACACTTATGTATTTTAGGGATTCCAAAAATGGTAGGAATCCTAGGATGCTTAGTTTCCAAAAATCTAGAAGTTTCTACAGTAATTTGCTTATTGAGTAAAAGTTGTTCAATTTCCAAATCTATACACCTGTAGGATATATTCAACTCATTTTTGGAAACCTCTGTGTATGTGTTACTGTACAATAAGTCAGTCATTTTGCTATTATAATCACACACATCCATGATAACAATTCCTCTCCCCTTATCCGGTTTCATAATCCTGATTTCATCATTCTCCAAAATATCATGGACCAATGTAGTTGCTTGCCTAGTTAAATTATTGGCCCTATTATTATCAAGAAGTTTTTTGTTATTATTTTTGGAAACCACTTTTCTGAATTCATTTTCACAAAGGGTCTCATACATTTGTACTGTCAGGTACAAAGGGGGAATGAAAGTACTTGGTCTATTTAATCGGCCTAGATTCCCCTGCAACATGCATTGTCCAGCCCCCTCTTGTGTAAAAAAGAGTTCCAAATTCAACTTCCTAGTGAATAATTTAAACTCCAAAATAATATTGACAATGTCAATACCAGTTGTTGGCACAAAATTTAGCCCTTTTGAGAAGAGTTCTGCCCAATCAGTACTCACAGTTGTCCTACTATAATTGTATGTGCTGAAATCATGCTCAAGATTCTTCACAATGGTACATTCATACATCCCATCCCTTTCATTGGTATCATTCATCACCTCCAATACTGTTGTTGTTGTCTCCCTCTCCTCCAGTTACTGTGATTATGTGTTACTGTCTTTTTAAACTGCTTAATTATTTTACAGGAAATGAGGTTTGCTTTGTCAACCAATGGCTGTAAGGGTTAGGGTATTTAAATATGGCATTTTTTTATATGTTCTTGTTCTGATGAAGTCTTGTGATTTTGACGAAAGCGCTTAACGTTTTTCAATAAATTTTCTGGATTTAGTGCTGCACTGTTCCTTTGGTGATCCTCTTCATATACCTTTTACTTATTTTTTATTAAAATGAAACATTTATTCATGCCAATGGCCATATATTTGGCCATTAGCATACATAGAGATGTGAATACATGCTTTTTTTTGAGCTGTCATGCCCCCATTTTCTTTTTTGCAGAAATGTATTCAGTTAGTAACTGAACACATTTCTGCACTGACGCTGTTCATGCACGGAGACGTGGCAGCTTCCTGAATCGCTAATTCACCTCATTTGCATGATATTCACCAGCAAATGAGATGATTAGCATGCCACATGGTCTTCCGTGCAGGAACAGTGTAGACAGGTTTGTGCAAGTTGGATCAGCTGTTTGCTGAATCGCTCGGCGGCCAAACTCCATGCTGGAGCTGCTACACTGTTCCTGCATGGAGTTTTAGCATTCATGAATCCCAGGGTTTATCTTCTATAAATTGCAGCATGTCCTCATGGTAGTCTGTATATGGCAGCTTTGCTGTCTAACTATAGCAACAAAATATCAGTTTTGTATTCATAGTCATTTTTAAATGTTTAAATATTTAAGTTCAAAACAGAATATAAATGCTTCCAGTATAACTCATCATTGTACATTTATCTTAAAGAGGAAACAACACAGCTAGTTAGAACAACCCCAATCAAAAATTAAGTCTAGAAGTCTTTTTTTTTTTTTTTAGGGGAACATGCCTGCACATAAATTGCCATGTAGGAGACAAGCTCCACACCCTTCCCTAAACTTATATTTACCAACTCCATGGTAGCACCAGCACATGGAAAAGGAAAGTTTGTGAAAGACAATTAATCATTATAGGTGCGCACTTAGAAATAACATTATGAAAATCAGTTGTTTGGGAACTCAGCTTCAACAAGCTGAACTCACCAGATGGAAACTTGTTCAGTTTGCAGTAGACATACTGTAGTGAAGCCAGTATCAAGTAATGCTTTGTTAAGACACAGAATGCCATAAACATCAAAAAATAAATATTAACATCCCACAGTACCACAGACCCAAAAGGTTAGTTAAAAAGTAGTACATTAGTTCCAGGGGTGGCTCATGCTATTGGACTGCAGGACTGCAGCCACCCCCCAGCTGTAAAACAAAAAATAAAATAAAAACTAATAAAAAAAATAACAACAACAAATGTGAGTTGCAGTGCATGCACACTCGCAGCATTTCCAGACTGTTGGTGAACCAGTCTGGAGCATGCACACAGAATCCTGTCTGTCTCAGGCATTTGGATGTATGGAGTTGGACTTGCTCTTGTTATACAAACTGCTGGGCTGCATGTTTTATGAGTGTGTGTGTAATACCCTAGTTGCTATATAGTGGTGGGTAGAGAATACCACAGACTTGAACTCTGTACCTTGGGCCCATTTGGCAAGAGCCTGAATTCCTTACCCACCACCATTTGTAAAAATTTGCAGATTTTTGCCTCATATTTGTTCTGTTCTGTTCATCATAAAATCTGTGGTTTCTGTATTTCAGTGTCCTTACGCAATCAGTGGTGCAGTGGTAGCATTGTTGCCTAGCAGCTACAGGTTCTGTGATTTGATTCTTGTCTTGGGTGCCTTCTGTGTTGAGTCTGCATGTCCTCCCTGTGTTTGTGTGGGTTTCCTATGGGTGCTCTGGTGTCCTCCCATCTTACAAAGATATGTGTCTGGAGTGTTTCTCCCTGGGCCTCTGCTGAAAATTGGCTTTTGTTCCAAGTTAGACTTTCCTGGTTAACAAATGTTAAATAAATAAAAATGACAAGCATTTAAATTTAAGACTTCATATTCTTCAAAAAGTACATGGTAACACAAAACCTTTTACTCTAGCAATTTTCTAAGTTTCTAAGATGGATATTTGAAATGTGTCCCTATTTTTGGGATGTATTCCCCCATTATTGGCTTCATCCAGTTTATTTTGTGCTAAGGATGATTTATGGTAAGAACTGAATTCACTGAATATGTTTGGGAGCTGTATTCCCCCATTATTGGCTTTGTTCAGGTGTTTTGTGCAGAGAGGTTGACAGCTATGGTGAGAACTGAATTCACTAAATGGTAGCCATTTAAGTTTCAGTCTGCCCATCTTTCACAAAACAGCTGATTTGGCATAGTCGTATGTTGCTCTGACTGTTTTCCACAGGGTCCTAGTTTCAAGTCTTAGCAGTGAAATGTATGGTGGTAACACAGCATTTTATTCTAGCAACTTTCCAACATTATACAAGCAATGTTTAAAATGTGTCCCTAGTTCTTGGGCTTCTCCCCCCCTCCAATACATTTTCGCTTTTCCAGATTTCTTTTGCTGCAAAGTTCAGAGATACAGCGGAGTGTTGAGTAGATTTTACAAGGAGCTGAGAGCTGCAGAGGAGCAAAATTTAGTGCTGCTTATGCTGAGTCTGCTTGCTTTGTTAATAGCACAACAGGTACTTGCTTTGAATGCAGAAGGTTGTGGGTTCTACTCCCACAGTAGGTAGCTGCATTGCTGATATTGTACTGTGTTGCAAAATGGGTCGATGCTGCAGTCCTTTCTGGCAAAGATACCTTGTAACTATGAACCTGTTATCAATTTGCCATCCATTCCCTATCGCAATATTACTAGCTTATCATTTTTTAAGTTTTAATGCTAGGCAATTTATTCCTCAAGGAAACAGGTACTTTATTTGTAGATGAAACAATGAAATATAAAGTTGTTTGCTAGAAGCAACCTCTTCATTAGTTACAGATCTCTTTAATGTGGAATTATTTAATGACTTTTACTTCTTCAGAAATTGTGCATATTTACTGATACTAGTGGACTGTAGAAGTCTGAGTAGACTTTTATGACGGAAATGTTCTAAATTGGGCAGTTTTGTCATTATTGGTGTATGCATTTTGTTTCATTGTTTACTTGGAAAATGTTCAAAACAATCAATTTAAAACATCCTCTAAAGCTGTACTGTATTGTACAAGGAATATAATATAATACAATCAGGAAGGTGCATCAAAGAGCATGTGTATGTTCTGTATGCAAGGGGCCTGTGATTTGAAAACAGCCCAAAGTTAATCTTTATCTGCCACTGGCAAAATGTATTTTCTTTGAATGTGGGTTTCAGTGCTGTTTCAATGAATGTGAATTTCAAGGGCAGAGACGTTTTAACGCTAAGTCTGTTTTCATTGTGAGACTAATAGATATATGCTAAACAAAGCAATGCAGTATTTGTCCTGTAAAATGCAAAATAAAACTTTTAAATGAAGTCCAAATCATCGCAGAAGTAAAACAGTATGCACATTAGTGTTTATGGTAAATGGGGTGAAATAGCCAAGTAATGGTTCATTGGAATGGCTGCAGGGGGGATGCTCCATTTGACCATGATTTTATGAGGGGGGAAGGGTGGCAAACTCAGACAGCCCTGGCTGAACTATACCTCTCAACTGCACAAATCCAAAACTCAGAGCTGCTGTTAGTTGAGGTAGGATACTCACGCTAAAACACTAGTAAAACTCAGTCCAAAAGATGTGACTTTCCAATGAGCAATAAAATGAAAGTAGAAATTCAAACAAATAAATCCATGTAAGTTAGCAAATTGTTTATTCCAAACGAGTAAGCGCTTTCGCCAAAGGCTTCTTCAGACTCTTTACACAAACTAAAACTTTGAACATCACTTTTAAAACCAACAAAAGCTTGTGATAGGATCTCTATAATCACATGTTTCCTTCATTTAAAAATACAGTAACCCATTAAACTCAGTTCCATGAATGTTACCTTGTTCAGCTAAGAAAAATACTGGTATATTAAAAGTAAGAACTGAATAGTTCAAAATAAACATACATAAAAAAAACATACATAAAAAAACATACATAAAAAATGCATCGGTGCCTAAACATACATTATATTATTTTAAACAATTGAGTATATCTCAGAGCCTTGTCATATTTACTTATCATCTCATGGTGCTTTAGGAAAATCTCGTACTGAACTTTCAGGCAGTATATATCAAAAAAGCCATTTCAGACTTGGTTAGTATAACCCAAACTGCTTGTAATGCACATATTTACAAAGTGTGACTTTAGACATTTCCGTGTTTTACTGGAAGTTCATACTATCCAGAGTAGACTCGTAAAACAGTCAACAATTACAGGTGGTTAAAAACTTGTATCACATTAGTTAGGCTATTCTCGTATAAATCAAAAGTTAAAAACAGTTTTTCAAAATTACTTATTTTCTGCAGACTCTGAAACGCTTTTAAAAATCACAGCACAACAAAGTATTCCTTGCGTATGTGCCTGGTTAATTCTTGAATGTAAAACAAAGAACGCTACTGTATGCATTTCACGCACCATAGCGCTCATAAAAATAAACATTGTGTCTATTTAAAAAAGCCGATTAGGCTTACAACAGGCATAAGTACATGACGAGCTTTTCAATAGCTGTCCATTAGTTCATGCCTTAGTCTCTTCAATCTCCGTTAATAAACAGGGACATTTGACATTTCAGGATGTGAACGTAACTTACAAAAATGTGGGTGGAAGAATGCTTCAACAATAAACTAAGCAACAAAACGCCTATATGAAAACAGAGCAATATCTTAATAATTAACTTGACTCTGACAGATCCACAATGGTGGAAATAAGCACACTGACTTAAGCAACCATTAATTGCACTTTATAATTGTTACATCCTTGATACCCAAATTTAAAATATAGACATTGTGAAATGTTAAAACTCTTATGTAGTGAAGCGGAAAAATAGGGAAGGAATACATGAGGGGAAAGGGAAAATGGGAAGTATTTTGGCACATATATTCTGTTAATCCAATGGCATCCTGAGGTGTCTTACATTAGTTTTTATAAACAGTACTTTTCAATACTAAATATATGTGTGCAAAGATTCATTTCTTATGACAAATGTTGAAAGTATATGAAATGCCTACAATATGTCTGAGTATATAGATAGGTCATCTACACCATGGTCATAATGTTGTGAGGAAAATGTACCTAACTAATGTGGAATTTAGAACAGTTAGTGGGAGATCTCTTTACCATGTAATCTTCTACTTTTCAAAATGGCTTTATTTGGATTTTATCGTTAAGGCCTGGTGGTTTATCGGACCTTAATCTTATGATCCATCTTGTTTCTTGTTCTAAAGTTCTGTTAATTAGATCACCACCTCTGAATCCTTCATACACACATTGAATGGCACAGAACTTAAAGGAATGACTGGTACCAGTTGAACTTTTATGTCTAGCCAATGCATTGGTTTCTGTACCTACTCTAAGGTGGTACGTGTGTTCCTAATCCTCTCCTTAAATGATCTATTTGTTTTCCTATGTAGTAACTATTACATCCTAAACATTTAGCCATATATATGACATTTTTACTTTCACAGTTGGTGTTAGTGTTAAAATTGTAAATGCGCCCTGTAGTAGGGTGCTCAAAACTAGTTTCTTTATTAATATAAATACATTGATTGCAATGACCACAGGGTACTGTGTTTCTATTCACTGTCAACCTGTTAACTAGTGGATGTCTTGGTCTACATAGGATACTCTTCAGATTGGGAAGGTTTTTATAAGCTATACGAGGTGTGGGGCCAGCAATCTCACTAACTTCTATATCTGAATTCAAAATACCCCAGTGTTTCTTCATAATGCTTTTCACTTGCAGGCTCATTTTACTAAAAGTAAGGTTAGCTCTAACTTCATTCCTAGGGGAACCTGAGCTAGTGGTCATTGCTTCATGTGCCATAAAATATGGTTTCGCAGTACTTGTTCTTAAGGTCTCCACTGTGTTAATAGTGTCTAATATTTCTTTTTCTTTGTAACCTCTCTCCAGAAATCTCTCCTTCATGTCCTCTATTCCTGAAACATAAGTTTCTTGTTGTGGATTCAATCTAGATACCCTCATAAATTGTGCCTTAAGGACGTTTTGAAATACATGGCCGGGATGCATACTTTGTCTATGTAATATATTGTTTCTTTGGCAATCTTTCCTATAAATAGTTGTGTTGATCATACCATTGGTCATTCTAAATACTTCCACGTCCAAAATGGAAGATTGCTAACTGAGAAGTTTGCAGTAAATTTTAAGAAGTCCGTGGTATTGTCCAAGTAAGAAACAAAGTTTAATAGGGAGGGTTCATCTCCAAGCCATATAAAAAAGAGGTCGCCCACAAACGACAGTACATTGCAGCATGTTCTATAAATGATAGATTATTGAAGAGAAAATATCTTCCCATCTGGCCATGATTAGGTTGGCGTAGCTATTTGCACATGATGTGCCCATAGCCACGCCATCCTTCTGTAAGTAAATGACTTCTTCAAATGCAAAGACATTATTAGTTAATATAGTCTCTAATAGCAGGGTCACAAGGTCAATCTTTCTATCAGTGAAGTCTGAATGTGCTTTCAAATATTCAGTGATCAGTCTTATTCCTACGCCATTGGGGATCACTGTGAATAAGCTAACCACATCAAGTGTCACAAAGAAAAATGTTGGTTCGTATCCAATGAGTGAGTTTGAGAATATAGGTCTAAAAGAAATTGCTTACTATCTTTCAGGATCTTCTTATTACCATTAACTAACGGTCTAAGTACACTCTCTAGATAAATAGATAGGTTCTGTTACCCACCCTTGACCTGCAACAATAGGTCTAAAATGGTGGGTCTCTGCTGTTCTTATGGACTTTAGGAAGTCCCTGTATGATCGGTATAGTGGGATTGTTCACCTTTAGGTATCCATACAGCTCTTGTGTTATGTCATGCGATAGTACCAGGTCATCTAGGGTATTGTAAACACTAAAGACCATGTTATTTAAATTAGCCTTAGTTACTTTTGTATATGTAGTTGTATCTTCAAGCATCTGAAACATTTTATTTGCATAGTAAGTATAGTCCATAATGACAACACGTCCTCCTTTATCTGCTGGTCTTATTACAATAGACCTGTCATTTCTCAATGAATTCAAAGCTTGCCTTTGTTTATAGTTTAAATTACGTCCATGTTTGGATGGTTTATTCTCTTGATGACTTCTATATATTTCATCTTCCACTACATTCCCAAATACCTCTATAGTCGGGTTCAGTTGTGGAACATATGTACTATTTGGACGATGCTTACTCATAACTTGGCTACTATCTGAGTTGCCAAAGTCCAACCTTAATTGTAAATTCAACATACATTTTGTTTCTATAATAGTATCTACTAGATCGTTAGGTTTTGTAGGAATAAAACCTAGGCCTTTACTTAAGACCTGTATTTCATATTCATTCAGTGCCCTACCAGATAAATTCATGATTAACGATTTTGTTTCCCCCACATTTTCTTGATTGTGGGGCCTAGTTGTTCCTGTTCGTCTATTGAGCCTTTCCTTTTCTGTCTCCCCCTGCTTGTGGACCTTCTTTTGTCCAAAAATGGTTCTGGGCTATGGGGAGGGGGGCCGGACATCTGTTTGAATTGAAAATGGCACTGTTTGCTTTTGGTCTAACTACTGCTGCACCTGATCTCTGTACGTCTGTGATGCAACCTGTCAAACTCTCACCTAACTCACCTTGGTTCTCTCCCATTACTTAGTATCTGTGAGGGGCTGTGAGTCTCTGTCTCTATATGATTAGATTCTGTCAACTGTGGATCAGGTCCTGTGCTGTTTCCAATAATTGGAACTTCAGGACCATCACTCTGTTTATTACGTGGGGTGAGTTTGTTGGACAATCTATTTTCTGTGTTAATATTTTGTTGATAACTATCTGGTTTGTTAACAGGTGTGGTTAAAGTAGTATTCCTGAAACTTTTACCTGTTACACCTGATGGTCTCTGAGATCCATTTAAATCAGAATTGAAGTGTGAGTTCGGTGTCATTTCCCTGGGCCAAGTGAAAACATTATTATTTCTAAAATCTCGTAAATCCCTGGTAATTTTACTTTTTCTGGTCTAACATCCGCTTCTAAAAATAACACATCTTCTATAACTTTTCTTAGTTTACTCATACATATTTCATTATTACTATATTTGCATTCAAAATCTTTAAACAAATTGTTAACAACCAATCTCAATCTCTCCTCTTCAGGTAGGTGAAATTCAATCAAAAGTTTCATATAGCTAAAACTCAACTCAAGGTTGAGTTGCTGCCAACGATACAGAAGATCTGGCAGTGAAGTACCAGAGGTGGGCATTTTTAGTACTCTTAGCCCACGAGGTATGATTTGCTTATTTAAACATACTTCAAAATAATGTCTCTGAACTTGTAGTTTGATTAATTTAGTAAACACAGTCTCTAATTCATGTAAGTCTTTGGAAACATCCAAGTTAGTCATACCTAACTGAGTATCAGTTCCTCCATCTACGACTGGATTAAAGTCCATGAGTAGGTTTGTACTCCCAGAGACACAAGTCTTAAATCTGTCCAGGACACTTGAAGTAGGTTCTAACACTCTCGGTACATAAGGCAGTTCAATATTCACATTACTTTCATTCGCCATCCTCACTCTCTGCAGCTCTGACAAAAGTAAAGTAAATGCACAAATCCAAAACTCAGAGCTGCTGTTAGTTGAGGTAGGATACTCACGCTAAAACACTAGTGAAACTCAGTCCAAAAGATGTGACTTTCCAATGAGCAATAAAATGAAAGTAGAAATTCAAACAAATAAATCCATGTAAGTTAGCAAATTGTGTATTCCAAACCAGTAAGAGCTTTCGCCAAAGGCTTCTTCAGACTCTTTACACAAACTAAAACTTTGAACATCACTTTTAAAACCAACAAAAGCTTGTGATAGGATCTCTATAATCACATGTTTCCTTCATTTAAAAATACAGTAACCCATTAAACTCAGTTCCATGAATGTTACCTTGTTCAGCTAAGAAAAATACTGGTATATTAAAAGTAAGAACTGAATAGTTCAAAATAAACATACATAAAAAAACATACATAAAAAAACATACATAAAAAATGCATCGGTGCCCAAACATACATTATATTATTTTAAACAATTGAGTATATCTCAGAGCCTTGTCATATTTACTTATCATCTCATGGTGCTTTAGGAAAATCTCGTACTGAACTTTCAGGCAGTATATATCAAAAAAGCCATTTCAGACTTGGTTAGTATAACCCAAACTGCTTGTAATGCACATATTTACAAAGTGTGACTTTAGACATTTCCGTGTTTTACTGGAAGTTCATACTATCCAGAGTAGACTCGTAAAACAGTCAACAATTACAGGTGGTTAAAAACTTGTATCACATTAGTTAGGCTATTTTCGTATAAATCAAAAGTTAAAAACAGTTTTTCAAAATTACTTATTTTCTGCAGACTCTGAAACGCTTTTAAAAATCACAGCACAACAAAGTATTCCTTGCGCGTATGTGCCTGAATTCCTTACCCACCACCATTTGTAAAAATTTGCAGATTTTTGCCTCATATTTGTTCTGTTCTGTTCATCATAAAATCTGTGGTTTCTGTATTTCAGTGTCCTTACGCAATCAGTGGTGCAGTGGTAGCATTGTTGCCTAGCAGCTACAGGTTCTGTGATTTGATTCTTGTCTTGGGTGCCTTCTGTGTTGAGTCTGCATGTCCTCCCTGTGTTTGTGTGGGTTTCCTATGGGTGCTCTGGTGTCCTCCCATCTTACAAAGATATGTGTCTGGAGTGTTTCTCCCTGGGCCTCTGCTGAAAATTGGCTTTTGTTCCAAGTTAGACTTTCCTGGTTAACAAATGTTAAATAAATAAAAATGACAAGCATTTAAATTTAAGACTTCATATTCTTCAAAAGTACATGGTAACACAAAACCTTTTACTCTAGCAATTTTCTAAGTTTCTAAGATGGATATTTGAAATGTGTCCCTATTTTTGGGATGTATTCCCCCATTATTGGCTTCATCCAGTTTATTTTGTGCTAAGGATGATTTATGGTAAGAACTGAATTCACTGAATATGTTTGGGAGCTGTATTCCCCCATTATTGGCTTTGTTCAGGTGTTTTGTGCAGAGAGGTTGACAGCTATGGTGAGAACTGAATTCACTAAATGGTAGCCATTTAAGTTTCAGTCTGCCCATCTTTCACAAAACAGCTGATTTGGCATAGTCGTATGTTGCTCTGACTGTTTTCCACAGGGTCCTAGTTTCAAGTCTTAGCAGTGAAATGTATGGTGGTAACACAGCATTTTATTCTAGCAACTTTCCAACATTATACAAGCAATGTTTAAAATGTGTCCCTAGTTCTTGGGCTTTTGCCCCCCTCCAATACATTTTCGCTTTTTCCAGATTTCTTTTGCTGCAAAGTTCAGAGATACAGCGGAGTGTTGAGTAGATTTTACAAGGAGCTGAGAGCTGCAGAGGAGCAAAATTTAGTGCTGCTTATGCTGAGTCTGCTTGCTTTGTTAATAGCACAACAGGTACTTGCTTTGAATGCAGAAGGTTGTGGGTTCTACTCCCACAGTAGGTAGCTGCATTGCTGATATTGTACTGTGTTGCAAAATGGGTCGATGCTGCAGTCCTTTCTGGCAAAGATACCTTGTAACTATGAACCTGTTATCAATTTGCCATCCATTCCCTATCGCAATATTACTAGCTTATCATTTTTTTTAAGTTTTAATGCTAGGCAATTTATTCCTCAAGGGAAACAGGTACTTTATTTGTAGATGAAACAATGAAATATAAAGTTGTTTGCTAGAAGCAACCTCTTCATTAGTTACAGATCTCTTTAATGTGGAATTATTTAATGACTTTTACTTCTTCAGAAATTGTGCATATTTACTGATACTAGTGGACTGTAGAAGTCTGAGTAGACTTTTATGACGGAAATGTTCTAAATTGGGCAGTTTTGTCATTATTGGTGTATGCATTTTGTTTCATTGTTTACTTGGAAAATGTTCAAAACAATCAATTTAAAACATCCTCTAAAGCTGTACTGTATTGTACAAGGAATATAATATAATACAATCAGGAAGGTGCATCAAAGAGCATGTGTATGTTCTGTATGCAAGGGGCCTGTGATTTGAAAACAGCCCAAAGTTAATCTTTATCTGCCACTGGCAAAATGTATTTTCTTTGAATGTGGGTTTCAGTGCTGTTTCAATGAATGTGAATTTCAAGGGCAGAGACGTTTTAACGCTAAGTCTGTTTTCATTGTGAGACTAATAGATATATGCTAAACAAAGCAATGCAGTATTTGTCCTGTAAAATGCAAAATAAAACTTTTAAATGAAGTCCAAATCATCGCAGAAGTAAAACAGTATGCACATTAGTGTTTATGGTAAATGGGGTGAAATAGCCAAGTAATGGTTCATTGGAATGGCTGCAGGGGGGATGCTCCATTTGACCATGATTTTATGAGGAGGGAAGGGTGGCAAACTCAGACAGCCCTGGCTGAACTATACCTCTCAACTGTCCAGATGTTTTTCAGAATGGATAGATTTTTGCTTCTTATTTTTGGTTTGTTCCTCATAAAATTTGTGGTTTTCTGGCAAACCATATAGGAATTAAGTCACAAAATAATGACAGACACTGAGTTTCAAACTTCATAACCTTCAGAAAAAATGCATGCTAAAGCAAGACCTGTTATTCTATCAACTGTCTGTTTATACAAGAGTAATTTTTAGTACTATTTATATGTTCCCCCAATATATTTGACCTTGTCCAGATTTCCTGCATTAACAGGTTGAGAGGTACGTGCAAATAAATTGCTCTATAGACTTAGGCATATCCAAATCTCTCAACTGTCTCTGACTGTGGCTCAAAATGTTGCTCTTCCCCTAATAATCCCTCAGCAATTTGGAAGAAAACGTGGCGGGTTTACAATTAATAAATAACTGCAATAATCAGTTATAGATTACTTTTATTTCAGAAATGCATGTAGATTATTTTATTTTGTCAGCAGCTCAGGTTAGCAGCACTAATATTTAAAAAGTGTCCCTTCTTTGACAGGTTCCCAGCTGTATTGTGCAGCTATTTTATACTTTTGCATCACATTTTGGTCCGTTATTCATAAAATTGTGTTTTTTTGGCAAATTAGTGGCAAATCATTAAAGACTGAAGTTAGAAAATAATGACAGACATTTGAGTTTCAGATTTCATACCCTTTAGAAAACTCATACTAATGCAAGACCTACTATTCTATTATCTCAGTTTATAAGAGCAATATTTAAAAATTGTCCTTATTTTTGGGCCTTTGTCCCACTTCTATGTATGGCTTTGTCCAGATTTCTTGCTTTGAGGTTGAAAGGTATGACAAATGTGTCAGGGCCATCACAGTCAGCCAAAGACATTTCAAATTGTGACATACTTGTTGCACCCCACTCCCCCATGTAGTGACTCTGGATGTGTCCAAGCAAGGCAAGATGCAGTTATGCATTGTAAATGTGCAGAGTATCCCCCCATCCAAGGTAGACACAAGTACTACAGTGGTGTTTCATCTGTCCTTAATTTTGCAGAATGTTCTGGTTTCTGTCATATTTTTATACTGTTGATTTATGCTTATTATTATTCAGAAAGTGCCTGCTGCTCTGTGTTTAAGTAGCAATGCTTTAATGACCATCAGGTAAGCTTGTCTGAGATTGTAAGATGTGAGTAAGCTTTAATAAGCATACTGTTAAAAGAATTGCCAACATTGAAAGCCTTTCTGTTGTTGCTATGCAAAGAATGCTTACATAACTAGATAATGTATAAGCCTTGGGTATTGAAATGCATATGACAGTACTTGTAATAAAGGACAGGATTACATTATTTTAAGAAGCTCATTACATTTGTTGGAGACTTACAGTCATCTTTGCAGGCTTTACTTGTAAACCAAACAGAATGCCAATCTATCGTGTGTGGTCCATAACCTGTGCAGTAATCCTTTAAGCAATGTATCTTGAGCTTGTTTCTTGTTTGCTTTTCATTTTTTACTTTGATCATGTTTTCTCCATGAAACAAGTAGATAGTTTTTGTCAGGCAGCAGGTCTCTTTTGGATAAGAAACATTTTTACAAGTGGGGGTATCACAGAGATTGCTACTTTCAGCATGTTACTTGGTATGCTAATAAAGCTGAATATAAATTATAATTAGAACTGCAGTGCAAGGAGAAGTGGTTTGAGTTGAGTGCTGCTTGTTTTTATTATACTTGATTTTGATCAGCATTCCAGTAATGTATTTAAAAAGTAATTTATTTTTTCATGCCCCACAACCTTTTTGTTTCCATCTAGATATTAAGTAAGTTGCCATGCAGCCAATGTATTGAAATATTTATTTTCTTCTACACTTCATTTTGTCTTGATTGCACTCTCACAATGATGGTTTGACACCCATGGCAGCATATTTAATTAATTAAAGTTACAGTTTTTGTGGTTTTGAGCATATTTCTTCCCCTTTCGAGTTAGCCACACCTCTTCCAATTGACCCCACCTATTCAGCTGTCTCCTGCAGCCCCCTTTGATTTGAAGTCAACAGCCACCACTGAATAGTTCAACATAAATCTATATCTCCATGAGTTTCAAGTATGGTGGGCAGGATTTACGATGACTTGCACGGAGTCTAAGAGCCGTGTAAGACTCCATGCAGCCATTGCGATCCAGGAACAGCCCGAAATCCCGTGTAAGAGAAAGCTAAAATGACTCTTACATGGGCAGGGCGTGGATATGCTAATCTCCCCACTTGCAGCCGAAAGGCATGCAAATGAGGTAGCTTAGCGATCCATGAAGCTGAAACAAGCCCGTGTAAGAGTCGTGTTAGTTGTAGAAATATACTCAGTTGACAACTGAGTACGTCACTGCAAATAACACAACGGAGCCATGACAGCTCCAAATAAAGTGTGCAAATGTTACAGACAGCATGCCAGTGGCCAAATATGTGGCCATTGGCATGGTAAACCGATGCAAACATGAAAAAAAATATTTTTTTTTTTCGGAGAGCGGCGATGTTTAAACACAGCACAGCCCCGCACAAACGAGCTCCGCTATATAAAACTGAAAAATGAAGGTTAGAAACCCACAAATGTGGGTTTTATGTAATGCATGGATTTGCAATGCAGGGACTAGCAGACCAAATACAACATGGCCACCGTCTAGTGGTTGCTAAGGGGGGAAGCTGAGTGTAAGACATATAACTAAGCATTAGTAGGCAATCCTATGTAAATGAATGGTAGGATAGTGAATCACACTGTCACATAGCAAATGAGCACAGTCAGTGTAGTGTAAGAGTTAGATAAGGGGGACTAACAGAGTAGGAGATAGGTGACATCACAGGGGGGAATGTCAGGAAGAAAACAAGCTCATTGGAGCAAAGTGGTATGTGAAACATATCAATCACACAGCAGAAAAAGAGGAGTGTCAACAGATAAGCATGGGAAAGTCAAGAAATGGAAGGCGTACACTGTGGCCAACACCAAAGTTTCTTGCTGTACGTGCATGCACGCGTGTGTGCGCTGGGAGGTGCGATTAATACAGAGTGCACGTGTGTAAGGCAGAGTAAGCATGTAGGAGCCTGTTTAAAGATCTGTAAACCTGTTTGCGCTGGTGTGCGCGCGTTTTAACCCGAATATGCAGATCCTAGTCCGTGTAAGCATGTGTGCGCGCGTGGTAGCCACTGTGATCATGTTTTCGCTGGTATGCGCACTGCTCCCCTCTGAGGAAACAGAGTGGAAAAGGAAGCAGGAGAAATAGTAGGAAACTAGCAGGGAATACGTGTAGAGATAGCAGGTGAAAACAATTAGAAGCAGGCAATTACACAGGCAGAATACAAGCCCAGCCCAGCACTTAAAACACTGCAGACAGCATTGAAGTATGTTTCTCTCAAGAGATACTGCAAGACAGGAGTAAGCTAGTAGAAGTGAAAACTGAAAAAGCTGCACTCAGACCAAACATGCTAGGGGCTGCCATAGCTGTCATAAGGAGACATAGGAGACTTGCTGAGGGTGGTGACAATGGAAATGCTGCCAGACAACCCACAGTGAGGAGATGGAGAAGAGTGTACAGGCCCAGGGTCACCTACCAGGGGTTACATGAGCTGGAGATAGTGGAGTGCTATAGAGTGGACAGAGACCTCCTGCAGCAAATTGTCGAGCTGTGCAGGCCACGCCTCACACACAGAACCAATAGAGGGGAACCCATCCCAGTGGAAACCAAGGTATGTGTTGCCCTAAGAATACTAGCAACAGGTACCTTCCAGAGACCAACTGGTGATATGATGGGGATATCACAGGCATCAGCCTCCAGGGTACTGCACCAGTTCCTGGATGCCATGTCAACACATGTCAGTGATCATGTATAGTCCCCCAATGCCCGTGAGGTATTGGTCAGCAATATGCATCTCTTCCAGCAAATAGCGGAATACCCTGAGGTAGTGGGTGCAATAGACTGCACGCACATATGCATCAAAGCACCAGCCGGTGAGCGGGGTAGGGCCTACATTAACCGCAAGGGCTTCCCCTCCATCAACTGCCAGGTCGTGTGTGATGCCCAGGGCAGAATAATGAATGTGTGTGCTGGCTGCCCTGGGAGCTACCATGATTCCCATATCTGGCATTTGACGCAGCTGTACCAGACATTTGCCAATGGGGACATCCCACATGGACACCTAGTGGGGGATGCAGGTTATGCACTGGAGCCCTGGCTGATGACACCCATCAGAAACGCACACACACCTGAACAGGAACGCCATAATGAGGCACACGCACAAACACGTAATGTAATAGAGTGTGTGTATTTGGGCTGCTCAAGTCACGGTTCCGGTGTGTGGACACATCTGGTGGAGCCTTGCAGTACTCACCAACTACATGTACCCAAATTGTCATGGTATGTGCTATGCTACATAATATGATCCTGCGAAAACAGCTGCAGCAGGACCAGCATAGGGCCGGGCCAAACAGCCCCCCACCATTGCCAAGGCCATCACAGGCAAAGCATGACTCGGAGGAGGAACAACCTGAGCCTGCCCCAGTAGGCAGAAGGAGGCATGCCCAGTATGCCCTGGCCTTGACAAAGAGGCAATGCATAGCACATACACTGGCTCAGTAGGAACCCTGGGAATGATACCCCTCTCTGACTCACTCATATAGTAACAGGGATGCCTAAAATGACATAACCTGCTCTCAAACATGTACAGGGAGTGTAGTATGTGCATCCAACAGAGGCAGCCCTGCAGCACCACCTCAGGCATGATTGCCATGTGTTAAGCAATGTAACACCATCTAGTATATCAACTGCTGAAACTTCAAAGCGAAAACACGGTCTCCGAGCAGAAATCTATCAATACTATAAATAATGCACCGTAGGTAGCGTACTGAACAAGGACAAATGTATTTTAACGTAAGTTGAGTAATTTAAAACAAAACAACATTTTCGTCTTCCTAAATAGGAAAACTTCTTCAGAAAAAGTCAGACAAACATTCCACATTATTTTAAAAGTTTCCGCTCAAGTGTTCAAATGTTTGAGCCAGTCAGTGAGGTAGCTAGTAAATTAGATCTTACAATTAAAGAGCTATCCACAAGGCAAAAACTAAATCTAACCTCACTGGTAATCACAAAGTATAAAAAACATGAAGTTATACCCACCTCTCGAATCTTTGAGGGCAGGAAAATAAGTTTATAAAACATGTCTCTTAAAAATGTATAAATATACGCACTAGCAAAAATAAACCAATTTTAGCTAGTTTTTGTACTAACTATTGGACAATAGAGGAGGACCGACCTCAGTTTTATTTGAATGCCGGGAGTTAGAATGGCAACTATTATTAAATGCTTTTAGTTGCCCAGGACTTAACAACAATTGTAATATTACTTGTCTTTTGAAACTCAGGAGTTGTTTGAGATGATGAATCTCATATGCCTCATATAGATGTCTTTTGATATAATAACATTTTATACATATATACATATATAAATTTACTATTAAAGTTATTATTATTATTTTTTAGAGGATCAACTATTTTCGATTGGACATTATTATGCCCAACAGGCTTTACTGCTCAATTAAATTATATTATAACTAGTAGCTTTCTATGTATTACTTCTATGTTTATTTTATGAAACCAGTGCGTATGTACATGTACTCACTTTTACCCTTTAGGTTGGTTTGTAAATAGTACCCACACATACATTTTAAGTAGTATTTACCAGCACACTAACAATTTAATAATTTTTAATATTCTTAATAATTTTTAATATTTTTAATAGATATGAGTGCTAGCATCATATATTATATATGGCACACATGGTGTGTTTATCGTTGATCTTTTGAGTGTTTATACATGTAATGTATGGTTGAACTCTAACAAAAACTAGTTAAAATTGGTTTATTTTTGCTAGTGCGTATATTTATACATTTTTAAGAGACATGTTTTATAAACTTATTTTCCTGCCCTCAAAGATTCGAGAGGTGGGTATAATTTCAAGTTTTTTATACTTTGTGATTACCAGTGAGGTTAGATTTAGTTTTTGCCTTGTGGATAGCTCTTTAATTGTAAGATCTAATTTACTAGCTACCTCACTGATTGGCTCAAACATTTGAACACTTGAGCGGAAACTTTTAAAATAATGTGGAATGTTTGTCTGACTTTTTCTGAAGAAGTTTTCCTATTTAGGAAGATGAAAACATTGTTTTGTTTTATATTACTCAATTTATGTTAAAATAAATTTTTCCTTGTTCAGTACGCTACCTACAGTGCGTTATTTATAGTATTGATAGATTTCTGCTCGGAGACCGTGTTTTCGCTTTGAAGTTTCACCATCTAGTATATGCAAACATGAAGACCCAACCTAACATCTCACCCTCACCAACCATGATGCCACACTATGAAGACAACAACATCAAGTACAATAATTGGCTGATGTATTGCTGTTAGCAAGGGGGAACACATGGCTGACAGCCTGGGCTGACATGCTGAGCAAGACATGATGCCCCACCTGCTAGGGATGGCACGCACCCAGCACACCTGGCTGTGTAGATACTGGCAAAGGCTGCTGTTACCCCCACTGTGCCTGGAATAGGTAAGTCTGGAAACACAAACCCACCAACATAGGTAGCACAAAGGATAATAACCTGGATGTAATGCTACCCAATGCCAGAAGTCTAACCTGCAAGGTGCATGCAGACCAAACCCACCACAGCATGGAGAATGGTAATATGTGTTCTGTAACAGAAACCTGGACAAGGCCCAGAAGAGCACCCTAATACCATCAGGTTATGCCTCATACCATGCTCTACAGCTCCAAAACATGGAACACACGACAATAGGAGTGTGGCTACCAGTAATTATCAAGAATAACCACACCCCCAGGTTGGTACCACAGCAAGAAGCAGCATGGACTATCCATGGGTAAGTAACACTGTCTCAAACTGTGTACCTGTTTGAAGCCTGCTACAGACCCTACACACAAACCCAGGTACCCCAGCCAGCCTTCCTAAAGACACTTCAGAGTATGAATCTCCCAACAAATACCAAACAAGGCGCACACAAAGTATGACATAGGTGGCAATCCATCATGTATGGAAGAAGTAGTCATGGACCTAGGGACACAAGTGGACGGTAACCTGTCATGTGACACACACATTGCCAAGGTGGCCAGGAAGACCTGCTATATTGCCAACCTTAATATGAAAGGATGCACATGTAGAGCTACAGAGGTCACTGTGCCCCCATACCCTTCCCTTATCAGGCCCATACGTGACAACTATGCCACAGTCCACATGTACCTTACCTTACACATGCAGCAGTCAGAAAGACCCCAAATGTACCCCACCAACAGGATAAAGGGTCCAAACATTGGACATCTGCAGCCTGGCTGAAGAAACCACAGCCCAATTCAGAAGCATACTGCACAGTCAGAGGTGATGTATGCCTGTTGTACAAGGCCATGCCCAATCCAGAATGAATGGACATGCTCCACTGCAGAAACCCCAAATCCAGCAGACACACCACAGTGAGATATCTGAACCTCTACACATAGATTAATAGGATGTGCTGGAGGGACAAATCCATAACCCAGAGGCTCAGGACACTCTGGAACAGAATCCCAGTCCATGATAGGCTGAGCTCCACACACAAACTCAACAAGAGAAATCCGTTGAAGTGCATGGGAGATAGCAGGTGTACACTGTGGGCCATCCCTGTGTCACATCTAGGAAAGTAAACCCTACGTGGGCATGATATGCACATTGCAAGGGGTGTTGAGACCCACACACAGTCTGTCTGTGCTCAAACAAGGCCAGGGCAGATAGCCTAGTATGAACCTATAAACCTATGATGATACAAATTGTGCAGGACACAAAGGATTATTACACAGCTGTCCTACCTGATGGTAGGAACCATGGTGGTAATCCACAGATATGCTCTGCAGCACTCTAATATCACAAACAATACACCAAACCCACATACATTGCCAACATCCTACCTAACAGATTCTTCGCAAACCCCCCACCAGCACCTAACTGCCAAATATCTATCCCAGGAGAGTGCTGGCCCCCCAACATTGCAGATGCTGAGGTAACAGCCAGCATCCACAAAGCACAGCACACAGCATCAATGGTACCAGATGGTGTCCTGGGTTGTGTCCAACAAGTACTGTAAGAAGAATGGAACAGCAAATAGCATTACTGTGCACTATCAGTCCTACCACATGATATGTACCAAAGAGCGGTGTACATCAACAGTGGTCCCACACCACAAAGGGGGTGCCTGAATGGATACTGCAAACTATCACACTTCAACCCCGAATATCTAGGTTGGCAAAGTAATGTAGAGGATGATCATGGATCCCATGAATAACGCGATTGGGTACCTACAGACATTGGACCCTACACAGTGTGGCTGTCATAGGGCAGATCCTGACCCGTACACATGTCTGACTCATGTGAAACATGCACCTAGCCCAGTGATGTGGGGAATGTCAATCACACAGCCTATCTGGACCTTACTAAACCCTTCCATACAATACCCTAGTTGCCGGTACAGATAAGCTCACCAGCCTAACTATAAACCCCTATGCAAGTAGATGGGTTGCAAACCAGCTCAAGGACAGAACTGACCTGGCAGACATGCTGTAGCCATGGCAGACTGCAAACCAGGTACAACTTGGCATCCCACAAGGCATGGTCCTGGGAACCCTCTTGTATACTATATATGTCACATAGGTACAGGCCAACATGGAAGGACTCTGTCTGAACAAGTTTGCAGAGGACGACAAACTGGCCACCATATCGGACCCTCCAGCTGACACAAGCAACCTACAAAAGGCACACATAGAAACACACAAGTGGTGCCACAGCCATGTCAACAAGCTAAATGCAGAATAGGGTATAGTCAACCCCTGTGGAAACACAGTACATGGCCAGAAATTACAACATAGGTGTTAACCCAGTAAGTACATCAGGAGCAATAAGAGACCTGGTGACACAAGGTGATACATATCCTGCATGTGACAACCATGTGTCTGTAGTGGTTACAGAAACATACCATATACCCACCTAGTCATGAAGATAAGCACAGCTTGGTTAGAGTAGGTCAATGTGCCTCTCCAGTCATCCATCAGCAGCCTCACAATTGTGTACAATGGCCCTTCAAGGATGTACCGTAGAAGACACCTGCAGCAACTGGAATGACCACACAAATACCCCACCAGGAGGATTGCAGAGCTGTAACAGATGCCATGTGTCGCCTGAGTAAAGTAACTGCTGCTCCACACAGTGCCATACTGCCTGGCTGGAGGTGAACTGTGCCTGATGTGTAGAGCCATGACCAACCTGGTATCAATGGACATTTGGCACCATGTAAACACTGCTGGTGACCTATGCAGCTGACAGGCCTGAACCCCAGCACAGACATAAACAGAACATGCTGTACTGATTGGTCCACAACCAAGAAGCTCACTCCACTCACAACTAAACTCCCACTACAGGATATCCAGGGAGACCCTCAGTGACTGTCATCCAGAGGAATCATGATGACTGGATGGGAGATGGCAGGTGTACCCTGGATATCACCTGTATGTCATGGGTAGACAGAGGCACAGCACACTAACCGTGACATACGTCATGGCAAACACCAGTAAATGTGTGTTGAAGGACAAACACTCTCTGACTAGCATTACAAATGGACTAGGGCACATGGCCATTGTTTGTCACTGTTCACACAAGTTGTGGAATACATTAACAATGTCGGACAATCATGTACTAAGCTGTCCATATCTGAACAAAATGCAACATGGCCATATCTGCACAACTGGCCCCCAACCAGTCTGGTGTGCTCACTATAAACATTACAAGCAGTGATTTGACTGAAACCGATTATACTGTCCACCACAGTGAAAGTTTTGCACCAGTACACTATACAACAATACAACTGTTTGGTCAGCAGGAAAGGATGATGACAACTGTATGCAAACTATCCCATGGTGACCCTGCAGGCACAGCATAATGCCTGTTAGGTTATGACACACAGCAGTTGGGCAGTAAGAACACAACCTGATGTCCAACACTCAACTGTACATGTGATATATAGATGGCATCCACACACAAACAGAAATGTGGTGGTCGACAGATCCAAACATAAGGAAAGGTCACACTGGGCATGTTCACACACTTAGATAAATGAGATGTGGCAGTCAAGAAGCCATGCAAACTGTGAACTGGACATGCTCACACACTTAGGCCATGTAACAGTTCAGCAGTTGCACACACATATCTGGCATTTCTATGTGTTAACACAGGAACCTCCCACAATACAGACATCTGCCCAGTGCACACAGTGAAGTTACAACAGAGACATAAGTAAAGTACTGGATCCCACTCATATGCAAACATCTCCCACAGTACACACATTGTTTATAGAGATAGGGAAGGTTATGGCAATAAAGACCCACAAACAGTATATGAGCAACAGATACATGCATCTGACAGGTAAACATATGGCCGTAGAGTGCAATACCTGACTGTTGTCCCTAGGGAATACAGAAGGCTATCCACAGTGTATTTGGCATCTGCCTCCACAGTACAGTAGGCCACTGTGCCTGTGCAAAGTTAATGCATAGATATGCTCTCCCCCTTACTGATGGATAGTAACAGATGTACATACCTCTTCATCCATAATGATGTCAGCACACTATACATATGTCAGGAGCAGAAATTATACCCAGTAATGTGAATAGCACACTCCTCTACTGCGTCTCTCACAAATGTCATAACATAGTTAGGTAGGGGTTTGAATCCTGCAAGTGCCCAGTGTGTGTGTGACTGTGTATGGGGGAGTAGTGTGTGCAATTCCATGTGTATGAGAAATGTCCCTTTTGGCAACATTTACTACACAAAACATGCTGCATATTCCACTGTCTAAACACTGATGATGTCAGCACCCTATAAGTATAGCAGGAGAAAGCAATCCCCCCAGTAATGCAAATAGCGCGCTCTGCTAATGCGTCTCTCACTAGTGTCATAACATAGTTAGGTAGGGGTTTGAATCTTGAAAGTGCCCAGTGTGTGTGTGACTGTGTATGGGGGAGAGTAGTGTGTGCAATTCCATGTGTATGAGAAACGTCCCTTTGGGCAACTATTACTACACAAAACATGCTGCATATTCCACTGTCTAAACACTGATGATGTCAGCACCCTATAAGTACAGCAGGAGAGAGCAATCCTCTAGTAATGCAAATAGCATGCTCTGCTAATGCGTCTCTCACTAGTGTCATAACATAGTTAGGTAGGGGTTTAAATCCTGCAAGTGCCCAGTGTGTGTGTGACTGTGTATGGGGGAGTAGTGTGTGCAATTCCATGTGTATGAGAAATGTCCCTTTTGGCAACTATTACTACACAAAACATGCTGCATATTCCACTGTCTAAACACTAATGATGTCAGCACCCTATAAGTAAAGCAGGAGAAAGCAATCCCCCCAGTAATGCAAATAGCATGCTCTGCTAATGCGACTCTCATAAGTGATCTAACATAGTTAGGTAGGGGTTTGTATCCTACAAATGCCATGTGTAATTTTGCCACACAGTTTGTCCATGTGTGTGGGGTGTTGTTCCCAATATTGCAAAACATACATTATATCAGTAATGTCAATGCACACATGAGGTATGTGTGTGCCACCTACACATATGTACCTGTGAACTGCAAGAGTTCCCATGTCCGAAGCCTGCCTCATGTGAATACATGGCATATGCATCAGACAACTGTATGACTGGGGTGTTCTGTGCAGGGGCTGCATGTGGTATGTGACTATACAGTATGGGTTGTAGATGGTGTCATCCCACCAGCGAGGGATACATGATTGGTCTGGAGTATATAATCCACATGTTGGTGATGAACAGGTGCAGCATGTTGTCACCACTTGTGGGAGTGGTAACAAGTTGTTCCATAGCAATGCAGGGAATGAATGATAAGACACCATCAGATAGGGTCTTGCAGCTAGAATAATGCTCACACTGTATGTTTGGGTAGTTGCAGTGCAACCATATAATGGTGTGTGTAGAGACCGTCATATTCCCAGTGTTGTCAGGAAGGCCAAGTGGGTTTCCTGGGTATGGGAGTGTGGTGTGTGCCAGGCTATGAACCTGAAGGCAGTCTAACCCACTGTGTGTTGCACATGGAGAGGCTCTGATGCTTTGTGCAGTGCCACCAACCTGGGGGTGTGTGTATCTGAGGTGCCTTTGGATACATCCCCCCTGTTCTGTTTTGGTGCATGTGTAGGGGATGACAAGCATGGTATCAGGAATGACCTGGCACTGATGGTGTGCACCTGGGAGCCTTGTACCAGGAGTCTGTTACTGCATGGATATTGCTGTACCCCATGCTAAGGACAGTTTCCACTGCATGCATCTTGAGGTTTACACTGCTGCTGTTGAGTAGCATTGCTATTAGTGTCCCATCCCGTGTGATACCTGTGTAGGTGGCTATGTAATGTCAGCCTTGCATACAAAGGCAATATGTGTGTAGCAATAGCCTCTGCCAATATACAACGGCCCATGGGTGACAGGTGCAAGCTGTCCCAAGCAAAGCAATGTGGCATGTCCAGCATGTGATCCCACACTGACAGGCATTGGATCCCCTTTGATGTCACTGAAAGATACGTTAAGTGCAGAAGCCGATGATCCTGTCTACATATTGTGGCAGCATTCATGGTGAGGGTGAGATGCTACCCAAAGCAAGGGTCATATCAGCCTGTGCCACAACCTCAGAGAGCCTCTCCATGTCCCCTAACATGTAGTCCAGGGAGGTGCATCAGAGGTCATACACACTGGCACAGACAATGACTGAATCATACTGCTACATGCCTTGGAGTGATTGCTTTGCTTGTGTTATGTGGTGGATCATAGTGCCCGATGGGCAGCTCTGCATGACCATCACCTTGTTCAGCCTGGGAGCAGGACCACCATGTATGTGCCAATAGAGGTACCTCATACAACCGTAGCAGGTGTGTTGTCTAGCCGTATGGCCTGACACTGTTTGGCACACAGGCTTTGTGAGCTATGTGTTGCATGTGCTCTTCTCTGGCGTAATGTTTGCTTGTGTGTCTACTTTGCAGGTGTCAGCTGCTCAGGCAGGATGCTATTCTGAGAGCCCAATAATGTACCTGTGTGTGTCTGTGTTTGGATTGTGGTCGTGTCAGGTCTATGGGAGACTGGTACTGTATTCACTGTAGTATCCCACTCCACCTGACAGGGAATGCCAGTGCTGTGTAAACAGAGCTTATCCCCCAGTTTGGCTATGTGGTTGCATCTCTCACATGTGTTGTACATGTATGGGAAGGGGAGAGGGTTGTCTGTGTACACGAGGCAGCTGTAACATTGCCACATGACTCACAGATTCACCAACTGGACCTGAGAGTAGATCGACAGGTGACCGTTGCACATGCTACCATAGCATTGTGACTCACATACTAAGTAACGACAGATAGGGCCAATGGGGAACAAGGTACTCAAGGTGACTATGTGAGGGTGTAGTGCTCCTGAATTGTTAGTGCTGGCATATATGAATGCTGTCTTGAGCAAATGTGAGGTAAGTCATATGCAATGTGTTACAGGCAAGCTACATGCAAACAGGACAAACAGTGATGTACTGTCAAGTGACACATGGACATCAGTACAGTAAGCAAAACAGATGTCACTAGGGATCCACAGAGGCACTGTATATCTGCACCACAAGTGGAATCAGTGTTTCAGGAACATAACAGGCAAACATGCATACAAACAAAGCTACAGTCAGCAGGCCTGTATGTAAACTATGCTACAACAAACAAGATGTACGACTTCCAGTATGTAACAGTGCATATATGCAGGCACTCTAAACCAGTACCCAGACATTCCCAGCTCAGAAGGGCTGGGTCCAGCCGCAACCCCCACAAGTGTATAGACCACGTACATTCGTAATGTTGAATAACTGGCCTGATACCCAAGTGCTCATACCTGTAATAATACACATGTCAAATAACAGACACTGAGCCCACACTCAGCAGTTCCAGACGTAGTATGATGTATGTTACCTGTCCAGGCACCACAGTATCCTTGATATCTATGGACACTCTCCCTCCTGTCATAGTTAGTTCATTGTTTTGGTGCTGTTATGCATGGTATGAGGTGTGACCTTGTAGTGCTTGTGTGCTCTTGTGAGCCCTGAACCTGCTGTGTAGTACTGCACAGATATCAACATCCTGAGACATCTGCATTGCAGAGTCGTGGGTGGACAGCATGCAACTCGCAGTTGACATGGCCATCATTGAGTATCAATATGTACATTGTTGTATCCCCTGTGCTACCTATGTTGGTGGCCATCCCTTCACAGCCTCACCACCAGTATGCAAAGATGTGCAGACAGAATACTGTGGTAATTAGTATGGGTGTACAAAACAATACAATGACATTCATACTGTAACTGCATCAGGCATGCTGGTATATACCCACAATGCTATAATTACACTGTACTGTTGTCAACATCATACTATTACAATACATCTATGTAGTCACCCTGTGCATCAGCACCATGTTATCCTGTTCCTGCACCGATTTTACAGATTGAAGGAGGTGGCACAGTTTCATCATATGCACAGGGTGTGTACCTGGTCTGCCTGAGCCTGACAATGATACAACCAATTGACATGTCTGTGTGTGCGTGTTGGTGAGGGACAGCAGTACAAGATGGGGCAATGTTGATGCAGTGTGTGCGTGTATGCAGTAGCCCTAGGTGTTATCACTTTGCATGTGTGTATGAATGCACACAGTCCCACCTCATGGCTGCCATATACAGGTGTTTGTGGACAGCCACAGACTGTACCTGCCAGGACATACAGATAGGTTCATAGGTTCATACTAGGCTATCTGCCCGAGGGCATTTACAAGCCTAGCCCATAGTTTTGTGGCTTACGCCACCCCTTTAGTATGGGGAACTATACCCATTATTTTGCTGTGCCTCTGTCGAGCAGTGACACTGAGGTAATCCCTGGGGTATATCTGCGATCTCCCATCCATTGGTCAAGATTTCTCTTGAACAAGGCCAGCGAGGTGCTCTGCCTCACATATACCGGGATTTTATTCCACAGCATAGGGAGTCTTTGGGTGATGAATCTATCCCTCCAGCACGTCCTATTAATAGCCGTGTCGAGGTTTAAGTCTCTCGCCCTTGTGGCTCTGATGGATCTAGATTTTTTGAGGTGAAGCATATTCATCAAATCTGGGTTTGACATGGCCTTGTATGTTAGGCAAAGGTCACCTCTGAGCAAGCTGTGGCCACGGACATGGTACCTGTGCCTGGCAGGGGTGTATGGACCGTATCAGGTACCAATCCAGACTGGGTACTGTCATCAGAAGCAGGTGTTCGTTGACTGGAGACAGGTCTCTGTTGGGACTGTCCAGCACCACATGCATGTGGTCTCCTGGGGAGGTCCGATGACAGCACAGACCCAGCATTGCTGGGGCTGCTGCTGGCACTATGTGAGCGGCCGCGGCCCTGTTGTCATCCGCGATGGCTGCCAGCTGCTGCTTTTGCTGGCATACGGCTACATCGACACCTCAACCGTCCACCATTGCCCTGGCTCATGGACATATAGTTGTGGAACAGATCTAATGTGTCCCCCCAACGTCTGTCAATGACCTCGGCGAAGTTGCGGATGGCAGCCGCAACATCACGCATACTGTCACTCATGGCTGTGCGACATGCTCTCAGCTCCCTCAGACCCTGTCTGGTGTACTGTTCCATAAGTGACTGTGCCTGCATTACAGCCCGAAACATAGCTGGGGTTGAAAGACCTCTATGGGCACGTCTGACAGGGGTGGTACGCCCACGGATGCTCCCACGAGAACCCATGGATGTCTGCCTGTGTGGTACTGTGTCAGGGTCCTAGCCATGGCTGCAGTGTGAGGATGCATGTGCCACCGGTACCACATTACCTTGGTCAATGCCCACTGTATCCCGTCCATCACCTAGGGACATTAGTGACAAAGGATATATTGGCAGGATGACTGTACGCATTGATGGAGTCGACAGCTCTGTAGTGTCAATTGGCTGACCGATGACGGACCCTGGCACACCTACCTGTGCCATTACACAGGTATCATCATCACTATCCACAGCAGCTGATTCAGGTTCCCTGCTGCATGACACCAGAGCAGCACCAGAACCTGTGGGAGTAAGACAGGAAACACAGTTTACAATGTGTACACAATGCCACCACTGATGCACACATGCACACATGCACACATGGGCACATGGGCACATGGGCACATGCACACATGCACAACATGGGCACATGCACACATGCACACATGCACACACCTCAGTATATGAGATATCAACCCACAGACACAAACACACCTGCAATCAAACACATAGCACTACTGCTTCAGCCTATTATTACTATTAGTATACAGAGTAGTGAAGGTAATGGTATTACACACTCACCAGCATGGATAGGCTGCCTTGCTGTTACACCAGAGGGACCTGCGGAAAAGAGACATTTATCGTCAGTGGGCACAACTGTGCCATTGATACTGTGGGCATGTTACAGTTCAGTAGTGCAACAGTTAGCTTCCACAGGTGTACTGCAGATAATGAGGTTATCACTAATGCACAATAATTACCAAGATAACAGCTACAAATTGAGGACACAACCCACACATGCCTAACCTAACAGTGTACAGAATGCTCACTATACACATGGCATGTTACCAAAATGCTCTGTGCCCTGCTGCTGTGTGGCTCCAGCCTCCATCATTACACATGTATGCTGTTGTTGTTGCTGCTGTGCTGGAGCCACAACACTCAGGAGTAGTCCCTCCAGTCTGGTGAGGGGGGGGTGTCTAGCCACCCCACCACCTGTGGCAAGCTGCTGCCTGTGGATATCTGATGCACGCTGACGGACATTTCTAATTAAATCACTGCAGTGATGGTGTACCTGGTCTTGCCACAGTGCAGCCCTCTCTTGCTGATTCTGGCTGGTGCAGGAAAAGAGTACAGCGAAATCCCACACCAGGCTCTGGTGTATCTCCTCCTCCTCTGCAGCAGAGTAGACTGGGTTCCGCTGGTGAACCATGTCGCGGAAAAAAAGAAGGGAAATATGTCAGCAATATCTGTCAGTAGACTATAGCACACATAATACACATTATACTTGACTGCAGTGATATAACTTAGGCACCATATATAGCATCTGTCTGTCTATCGGGGGATACACATGTACATGATCAGATATCAGTGCTCATCCGACAACTGTGCAACAGTACCTGGCACACTCCATACAACAGACTAGTATACTGCAGCAGTCAACGCACTGTTTCAGGTACAATACACAACCTCACACTGGGGGTTTGAATCAAGGTACTGTATGGGGAACATTATCAGCCCATGCACTGCACACAATGCACGTTACATATTTCACTGGTACTGAACACTACTCTTACTTGCCATAACCCTACCTACACCACAGTGACATACAGGGTAACACAGCACAACATATGGCAATGTAGTATGTGTTGATCGCAATACCTCACACACCTGTCTCTGGCCTCACACCAAGGACACACACTACCATGACAGACAGACAGTCATGGTGAGCAATCACACCAGTACACAACATGCACCCAGTAACTAGCACACTCATTCCACCTCACATATTCCATTTGCAATGTGTTAATGGGTGTGCATTGCATCCTAGGTAGGTAGTGTGCTTTTGGCCCTGGGCCTACAGCAGCATACTGTTATGCTACCCTGCTCCTTGTGACACATGTGTTATGATTGTACCTGCTCCTTACAAACAGTTAAACAGGGTGACTCATATGGCATATTACCTATCAGCATAACATTCAGCAGGGGTATGTCTGACATCTACTCATGGGGAGGCTTGCTTCTTAATTCTGTGTGGTCTACTACAGGGTATGTGATATCTGTGGGTAGGGTCCCGTACCTCCACCATGTGCTCTATACCGCAGTGACAAGGATGACAGACATAGGTAATTTGTGTTGTGGATGTTGGAGGTGTTACCATGGTTGGGAGACAACTGTCATGGGTGTGACCAAACTATGTATATCCAGCAGTGGTAACCTCTATGTAGGTAGTCTGTGTGCGCTCTGTGGTGTTTGAGTGCATTGACACAGTTACTTGCATATGTCTGTTTCCTTCACCATATCTGTAGCTGTCATGGGAAGTACATACCATGTAGGACATTGTGGGGTGTGGAGGGGTACAGTGACCTATATGTCCATAGCTGACACACCATGTCCGCAGACACATTCCGTGTACAGGTATTACAGGACTAGTGTGCCACTGTGTATATCGATGTGGAGCCTATTGTACACTTGTTGACCCTGTTCCCCCCTGACACATGCTGTGGTGGGCAGGCATGTACATATGTGGTGGTTACTGGTGTCAGTATTTTTGAATGGGGTATGGTACTCCAGTGTCCACACTGGTGTTCACTCCATGCCTGCAACACCAGGCACCTGTAGCAAGACATCTGCACACATGTTTCTCACACAGTCTATATATATATGTGTGTATTGATATGTTTATATCTGTATATGGATATATATCTGTTTGTATATATGTATATATCATATGTATATATAGATGTATATATATATATATATATATATATATATATATATATATATATATATATATATATATATATATACATATAGATGTGGGGAGAGAGGGGGAGAGAGTGAGAGAGAGACACAGGGTGAGTGTGAGTGTGAGGGGGTGGGACAGAGAGTGAGTCATATACAGACATATCTGTTGTCAGTCAGATCTATCTGTATATGTGTAAGTCTCTACAGATATCTATATATGTATGTGTGTATTACATATATCTGTACGTACATATTCTACCAATCTTGATGTCCGTGCAGTAAGTGAGAACCTGGTTCACGGCTCCTGAGAGCACACCAGCGGTACCAGGCTATACCCCGTATCATGCATTTTGGCCCCAGGACTCGGGACAAAACAAAAAGGGAGGGGGTGTGTCCATATTCATGGAGGACACACACACCTCCAGGTTAGTGGCAACACATGAAGCATCACAGACCATCCAGGTGCAGATAACCGTAGGCAAACCTGCTATACAACTGGTAGCATGTTACAGACCACCCTCCCAATCTCAGGGACCACAGTCGGCCTTCCTGTAGACATTGGAGGATACAAATGTCCCACCACACACCATCATATTGGGATAGTGCGACTACCCTAACATACACTGGGTGCATTATTCTACCCCAAACACCCTAGCCCAAAGGTTCCCGGAATTCACTATGTCAAATGCAATGGAACAGCTAGTCACCTCTCCCACAACAGGAGATAATATACTAGACCTGATCATCACAAACATGGGGACAATGTGCTACACACTGGAAGTATACCCCTCACTAGTCACATCTGACCACAGACTAATCACCCTGGATATACATATCCCACCAGCCCCACAACACAACAGACTACAGTGGGAAACCTCTCACATGCCAACTTTACACATCTTATAACTGAGTTGGTATCCTTAATGCCCACTGGGCCAGTGTAATCCACTTCCCACAATGCAGACACCCTCACATATGCTTCTACAGACATCTCCAAGAATGCATGGATCATGCAATCACAAATGGAACCATGACTCTCTCCACCAAGAGCAGGCGTCCTGTCTGGTGGACCTCAGCATTGAACAAATTGTATAACAACAGATGGTAGCTACTGCACGGCAGAGCATACTTCCATAGAGCTACGGCATCTCTCATCAGCAGCAGTAGAAAGATAGGTTTTGTTGTACAAACATGCAAGGCCAACAATGAGAGGGACATCACTATGGTTACTACAGATAACCACAAGGCCTTCCTCTGCTATGTTACACACCTGGGTGGGAACCCTCAGTTGTGTTCACAGTTAGTTCACAGTGACATACGCTACACTGAACACACAGATAATGCCAACAGTCTGGCAGACAGGTTCAGTGCAGGTTTCTACACTCCCTCACCCACACATGTGGAATTACTTATCCCAGCTGACTGTAACCTCCCTGTCATCTCAGATGTCCAGCTGGGAACCACCCTCAGCAGAGCTGTAAACACAGCAGCAATGGGACCCAATGGTATTGCAGGTCGCATGCTACGTGAACTGCAAGAGGAGCTACACATGCACATTACATGTTATTCAGCCGTAGCCTTACTACAGCATATGTACCTGGACACTGGCATACAGCAACAGTAGTCCCACTCCACACAGGAGGCACCTCTACAGACCCTGGTAACTACCGCCCCATAAGCTTAACCAGCCTGGTCTGCAACACTATGGAAAGGATCATTATGGTACCCATACACAGAGACATTGGGGATTTAGACACTTGATCCCACCCGGTTTGGCTTTGTAGAGGGCAGATCCTGCCTTATGAACCTGGTTGACCTTTTCAAATCAGTCACTATAGCCATTGCTGAGGGCATAGCGGTCCATACAGCCTACCTGGACTTGCATACAGCATTTGACACAATACCGCACTCTGCCATCATAGACATGATCAACAGCTGACATGTAAATCCATATGTCACATGATGGGTTGCAAACCAGCTAACGGATAGAAACCCTATAGCCAACCTCACTGGTGCCATGTCAGACTCAGAGCCAGTCACATGTGGTGTCCCACAGGGCTCTGTCCTGGGACTGCTCATGTTCGGCATATCATTCTCAGATGTGGAAGCAGACATGGGAGGGTAGTGGCTGACAATGTTCAAAGATGACTGCATACTAGGCACCATAGGCAATACACCTGCTGACACATACATCCTACTGACAGGCCTCACGGACACCAACAACTGGTGGCGGAGTCATGGCCTGACACTGCATGCCATGTAATGTATACTCATACCCTTTTGGACGGACAAGGTACCTACATATTATCACATAGACAATAACCCACTGAGTACAGACAAAGTAACCGAAGACCTGGTGACACTGTGCAATGCTGACCTCTCATTTGACACCCACGTTGCCAAAGTGGTTGGATGGACTTCCTACCTTGCCCACCTTATCATGAAGGGATTCACATCCACATCAAAAGGGGTCATTGTACCCTTATACTCCTCCCTTATCAGGCCCATGACTGTGTACTATGCCCCATTTGGTATGTACCTCACCTGGCACTTGCAACAGCTAGGGGGACCCCATGAGTACATCACCAAGAGGATCAAGGTTCTGCAACAACTGTCATATGCTCCAGACTAACGTAACTCATGCTCTATTCCATAGCATACTGCCTATGTAGTGGTGATCTGTGCCTGATGTAGTAGGCCATGTCCAATCTGGTAGTGATGGACATGTTCCACCTCATACAATCCAAATCCATCAGAAGCACGACAGCTATGGATTTCAACCTCAGCACACATATGAATAGGACATACTGTAGGGACAGAGCCATCACTAAGAGGCTTCCCATACTGTGGAACAGGATCCCAGTTCATGTTAGGCAGAGACCCTCACTGACACTCTTCATGTGCATTCTTGACAAGTGGATGGGAGATCATAGGTTTACAGCAGGGGTCTTCTCTGTGTCACTACTAGACAGAGGCACAGTACACTAATGCTATTATGTAGGGGGGTCTTCACTCTGTCACTACTATACAGAGGCGCAGGTTTCTAAATCTATTCTATACACTGTCTGCAGATAGCCTAGTACTAAACTATGCCACTGTGAAACTATATCTGTCTATGTATTTCTACATCCCTCTCTATCTATGTATACACATATGCAATTTATATATATATATATATATATATATATATATATATATATATATATATATATATATACATACATATCTCGATATACATACGTATACACACACATATATATATATATATATATATATATATATGTATATATATACATATATACTCCTTTTTAGGTCCACATATGTATACACACAGTAACGTACTGCTGAACACCCATTACTGTACCACCTACTTGTACATTGCACTACAACCTACATTGCTATGTGCACATAGCTACCATCACATACATATGTATGTGGAGCCTTCAGTGACAGTTTCAGTATGTCCCCATCCCTATGCACATCCTCATATACATAGATACAGACCAATAACACATCTGGAGGGTTCACAGTATGTACAGTATTATAGTAGTACTTTACATTACCTGTGTTTGTTGCAGCTGTTTGTGTAGGCTTGCAGTTGCTTGGCCTGCTGTCTGCCTCTTTGCTTTGTTGTTTCAAGTTTATTTCTTTCTTTCTTTCTGTCTTTCTTTCTTTCTTTCTTTCTTTCTTTCTTTCTTTCTTTTTTTTTTTTTTGGTTTTCTCTCTCTCTTTCTCTCCCTCTCTCTCTCTCCCTCTCTCTACCTCCAGCAGGTGCAATGACAGTATTGCATGTGTGGACTGGGAGTACAGGATGCTTTTGTAGGTATCTGCACATGTCCATGTGATGGCCTCTGCACCAATTGTTAGCCAGCATTTACTAATTGCATGCAGCCTGTTGTGTAGTGATTGCAGTTCTCACTGTAATTACAGGCCTGTGCTATAAAAAGGTCTGTTAGGTAGGAGTAGCCCTTTCAGATTATCAGGGTGGGGACCATGCTGGTTTGCTGTGGACACTGTTCTGTGAGTGTAAGGGTTGGTATGTCTCTCATATTTCAGGCTGTGCTGTGGATACTGCAATGCATGTTGTTCTGTAAGCTACTGTTAGTACATTTGGCAGGGTGTCAGTGGGGCACAGGTGACATTTGTTTTCACATCAAGGACATCCCTGTAACTCAGTCACAGTTGCTATGTCTGAGCTCTTAACTATTCAACTATGGCTGTGTTTATCCTGCTCTGAGTATGTGTGTGGCTTGCCAGATGCTACTGTGACATTATTACCTAGTAGTTACCAACTAGCATGACTGCTTCTCAGCACACAGTACAATTTTACAAATCCACTAGATTTGACAGTAAATATACATGACATGCTTTGTGTACTAGACTTGTATATTCCTTTTAAATTAATTCCTACTATTTTATGATATATTTCTTTCAGCACAATGTTCGTGTATAGTACTCATGGCTTAGTGGTAAGTCATGCAGACTAGTGTTTCCAAGGTCCTGGGTTCGAGACTGAGGGAGGTATTTTATTTTGCTGCTGAGAAAACTACAGGCCTTGTCATTCAGAGTGACTATGGCACTTTTAAGCAGTTGTAAGCAGGTTAGCGCTGGTTTGCGCGGAGGGCAAGCATGCACACTGCCGCTTAGCTTCGCGCACACCCGCTTACTACTGCTTAAAAGTGCTTACTCTCGCACACACCCGCACTATTTTCTTTGAAAGAAAAGAAAATGGGGAGATAGGAAAGTGGTGAAAAAGGGGTCACAAAGAAGGTAGGACAGTAGGGAAACAAGCTCGGGTTTTGCAGGAGGGATGTAGGTAAGGCCCATAGCTGCCCATTTCTTCGTCAGCAACAGCTTTGCATATGTTTGTAATTTGGTGTGACATTTGAAACCTTCCACCCCTGAGAGAGGTGTAAGGACAACAATAATACTTGTTGTACAGCCAATTGTAATTGCCAGTTTACATGTCCAGCAGACATGTGTGCAAAATGGGCAGCTATGTATGGGGCGTAATTTTTTTGTGGGTACAGAGTGCCCTTTTTTTTTTCAGGTGAGAGTGGTATGTCAGGTACAGGAAGTCGGTATAGCTGGGGAGGTAGGTTGGGGAGGTTAACAGACAAGACAAACAAGACGCATACAGGGGCAGTGTATGACACATGTGGGGGGGTTACACAATTGACGGGGACGAATGTTTGGATATCTTGAGCCCATGAGCCCACAGATGGCAACACTGGAACTGAGATCCCCACCCATGGGCAGTTGCCACTGTGCCTTCACTGCCCAGGACGGGGCTGTGCTGGGGGCTGTGTAGGCCAGGCAGCAGGCACGCCCGTGAGTTGTGCCACCCGTGCCTCAAGCTGGCGTAGGGGCCCAAGTACAGCATGCCGGATCTCCCTATGCACCACAGACCGGACACTACAGAGGATGAGTGTATGTTCTCCTCTGGCCACGCTTGCAGAGGGAGGATGAGCCCCATCCCCTGCAGCGCTTCCACCCACAGGTGGCACAGGGCCACCAGAGGAGGGTGCGGCCTGGGCACTACTGCCAGGTGCACTCGCCAGCTGAGGTGGGAGAGGTGGGCCCGCTGGAACCCGCCTTCCCTGTCGTCCTATGTTTTGCATTATGTTATGACAGTTTGGGTTAGTAACGTATAATACCATTCACAATTAGTTGTAACAGCATGCATTAGTATTCCCATTAACCAAACACCCATAAATTCAAGCCATTGAACAGCAAGCATAACACATGCATAATTTGAACAGCAATACACAATCCAACAACATGCAGGGTTGATTGATGGCAACAGGCCATCAGGTTTGGATGTATGAACAGGGCAGATGCATCAACGTACATGCAAATATGGATGAACCAACAGGACAAATGTCCAGGGGTGTTAATTGTGATTGCACATACCCATTTCACATGGAATGGATTATTTGTGGTTATAGGGTAGGGTGAAGAAATATTTAATTAACAACTTCAAATACCAATACATATGCTGTACATTTCTACTAGCTGCAGATATATACACACTACAGTTCTGCCTACAGTTTCCTATGTGATAACTACTTCAGGTTGGTGATAGGAATGTTACTGCTACATCAATATACATTTCATATTTATTCATACACATTCATATCTGGCTATGTTCAGCTACATCATCCTGCTACATTTGCTGTATATAGCTACAGACAACTGTGGATGTTTGGTACTTCAGACAACCATACTATCTGCATATTGCAGACTGAGAGCAACATATCCAGATTTTGGGACACACATTCCAGCTTCAGGACTGTTTTCGACACATGTTGCTGTTTGGTTCTGCCTGTCACATTCATTTCATTCTGTACTGCCTGCAGTATACTTTATTCAGGGGTTATTACTAGTGGATTCATAACTCTTTCTCACACTCTCTCACTTGTTTTATTCTTTACAATTCAGGATGGTACTTAATTCTAGGCTTTATTGACATGTTTTACCTTTAGTTATAACAATCCTTTCCAACAGTCTCACTTATGTCATGTTTCTGAATTTCAACAGGGATATATTTCACACATGTGTTTTACTCAGCTTCTGCAGCTGTACTTTTCAGCCTGCTGCAGGTTATGTACTATTATATTACAGGTGGGACATCTTTATTTCAGACTTGTTTCATTTTTATGTTTGGATTACAGGCTGCATCACACTTTTGTAATCAAGCAATACTTGCAAACCCTCTTACTCTGTTACTTGCACATTTTATTAATTAGTGACTACACTGCACTCTTTTGCTAATTGTCATACTTATATATTTATTTACAGTTACAGGGAGAGAATTACTGACCTGCCTGGTGGCACAACCGCACCAGCCTATCGCCATAGGCTTGACGGTTCGCAGAACGGACACCTACAGCTGTAATATAAATGAAGTAAAATTGGAATACACATCTCCATAATATCAGCTAGGTTACTTTCTTACATAAATAATTACATGTAACTTACTCAGTAGTGGGGAGTTGGGCATTTGCCGGGCCTCCCGGATCCAACGGTTTAGTTGGTCCTGCTTCCGTCTCTTCAGGTCCGCATGGTGGTGACAGACCTGCTCACCAGTCCTTGGTATTCCTGTGGCACTGGTGAGATCATGTGCCAACCGGTCCCACGCCTCAGCCCTATATGCTCCCCACAGGACCTGGCCCTGCATGAGTTGGGCCTCATGATTATGGACGAGGAGCCAAACCATATATTTGGACTCCTCAATGCCCCACCTCTGTGCTCGGAAGCAACTACCCTCTCCTACATCTGACATTATAGCTGCAAGTCGGTTATACAATCAGTTATGCTGTGTATTCCCGCCTATGGGGCTTATATATGCCGTTTTTCCTGCACTTATCTGTGATTGGCCATTTTGGAATTGTATCAGCTTCACAAAACCTGCTTTGTCATGCTCCTCTTTCTATTCATTCCTATATATATGCTATTACTGCATTTCTAAGTGCAACTATCATGGCTTAGTGGTTCAGTACTTTGACTATGGTGCATGGTATCCTGGGTTCAAACGTGGCCATTGCTTTTTATATTTTATGACTGTCTACACGGGCTAGGAGGTGTGTCTGTGTAAAGGCAGTTTTGATACAGCTTGCTCAACGTTGCCCGTCGGTTAGCTTGTTGGCATGGTGCGCAGCTCCGTGCAAATGGATCACACTGGTTTACACTTGGTTTGGCTGTCAGCACGCATATTACGCTCAACTCAGCTAGGGGCACACAGTTTCAGCGTGTTAAAATGCTGCTCAACCCCGGGCACTCATTTTACACCTATTAAACCACTGCTCACCTACGGTCACTCATTTTATACTTGTTGTAACACTGCTCACCTATGGGCACTCATTTTAAACCTGTTAAAACACTGCTCACCTACAGGCAGATATACTCAACTTGTTAGACTGTAGCTCAGCTATAGGCACATCTGACATTTTTTTTTTTTATTATCTCACATTTCTTCAAAATACATGGCCCATTTCATTACATTTTGCATAAAATATAATTTTATATATGTACATATATGTCAGGGAATTGTTTTGTGCTTATTTCACTAAAAATAAAAATTGATGTTGTGGGGGCTCGAAACATGACTGCCTCCTCCAACGTCTCTTCCGCTACGCTATTGCTTTTTGGCTTACTTTGCATATTTAGTTCTTATATGCTTTTCCACTGACTGCTAACTGTGGCTAAGCTCCCGGCACGCCCGCGCAAACGAGCGCACTCACGGGCAAACATCTTTACAACTTATAAAAAAATATATAAGATGTTCATTTATACATTTTGTGTTCATAGTCTGTGGGGGCATGTGTTGTGTTGTGTTTATTCACATTTCCATGGACTCTGTCGTGGGTGTTTACTTTCGGGACTTTTACTCTTCTAGGGGCGTGTCCGTTTGCAAGGCTCGCCCTGTGGACATGCCCCCTACTGTCTAACACAGACCGTGTTAGCCTTAGGTGTGATTCAGCATGCCCTCATGCATATGCATGACATGCTGACGTCACACCGTTTAACTGCAGCCTCCATGTAAGCCTTGTAACTCTTATACGGAGGCTTCGTGAATCCTGTCCGGTATCTTCTTGGCTAGACAAACTCAGTTGGAAACTCAGACAAAAGGGAAGGGTATTAAAAAAAGTTTTCTTTACTACAATAGACTAAAGTAAGAGAACACTGAATTCAGATGACAATTCCACTGATAATACAAAGCAGAGCCGACATTTCAAGTCAGTATTTAAAGGTGCATGAGCCTTTAATGGTAATGCTAATTTTTGAGGAGGTCACTGTGTAAATCACCAGAGAGCTAATTATAGATGCTGCAGACAGGGGGTTGTGCCAACATGCAAAAAAACACATAATAGAGCAGAAGCGCAGTGATAACATGAACAACAATGCAATAACAGTAGACATCTGCAGCTGTGCTGAAATAACATGCATTGATGACATGACTTATGTCAGGGTCAAGGTATTCTAGTTTGCCCCAAGCATTGCTTTCCAACAAATGCTGTGCAGCAGAATATGGCTGCAGCTGGCAGCATGCTTAACACAGAGTTCAAAAGACAGACAAATGTGGAAGAATGGCAACTCTCTTAATCATATAAATGAGAACATGGGGTACATATGAATGTAGGAAAGGGAAAAATAGCAAGCAGTGGTGGACACAGATGGGTATCCATATGACATGAATTGTGGGAATATTTTTTTATGGGATACAATTCTGTTTTTTATTTTTAAAACAGAAAAGCTGACAGGAAATGTCTGTGGGTGGCACTGTGGAAGAAGGCAGGTAGTGAGGCAGACAGTCAAACATAGAACATAGTCATAGACAGACAGGTGTGGTATATACACAAAAGGTGGGAAGACCATGGAAGAACACATTCATACACAGAGTGGATAATAGGTGGTAGGGAGTGTTAGACAATGAACACTGATGTGGAAGGACACATGAAGGAGGTAACCCATCTGGAAGGGCATAGGGTAGTCTCCTGGCATAATTGTCTGTCAGGACAGTCTAGAAGACAACATACTCCTGTAGAAATGGACATAAACCCTGCTGCAAAGCAAAACATATTATGTTAAGCATATTTGTACAACTGTGCTACTAACCAAAACAATGCAAAATGTTTGCACTGTATCTCTGTTTCATTCTCCTGAACCTCTGCCTCCTGTTGGTAGATCAGGATAGGGTAGCACCACTTCCTGTGACCTTAGGGATGATAACACTGTTTCCCACAATTGATGATGCCAGTGGCATTGTTGAGCACCTATGCCAGCTCATAACATGCACCAATATCCCTCAGCTGTCATTTGCCTACTGACTGACCTTCAACAAGTCACTTAGCTAAACATTGCTTCTGGGCCACCCTGAAAAGGGACTGCGTGTCCAGTGGAATTACCTGGATAACAAATGGATATCATCACTATTATCATAATTATTTATTATTATTATTATTATTATTATTATTATTATTATTATTATTATTATTATTATTATTATCAGTATTATTATTACTGATAATTAAAGAGCAATCATAAGGGGCCAACAGGCACTCTTTAAAATCTCTTTACAGAAGGAACAGGAAAATCCTTTTCTACCTGGCGCACAATAAAATAGCCTTGCCTTTAATACTTGGGGAAGCATCAATGGCCATTCTGTGGTTCCACTGTAGGAGAAAAATAGTAGCCCTTTGCCTAAAATGCACATGGTGCACATTTATGAACCACATGTTACTTAGCAAAGTGCTGCATCATTGAACCAAACATTCATTTGCCTTATTTATGAACCTAGAGGTCAAATGTCTCCAACTAAAAAGCATAGGCATGGTTCACACTGATAAGTATGCACAAGATATTTCACACAGAAAGTAATTCACTGATACTGATACTATATGGCTTAATTTGCATAACCATGACACTAACTGCATTAAGTGCAATATAAAGTGCAGTCATATCATGTTCAGTACTGTATATAACCATATAACTGAGATGACAGAAGTTGGTGTAAAAACTCTGTGGATAAGGAGAATTTCACAGTAAAGGAAGAAGCCCTGCCTGTTAGAGTATCTCATCTACAACTACAAACTCTATGGTGGCTGTCAGGGCAGTGAGGCACATGACTCATTGTTTATGTAACTAGGGTCCCACCACACTTTTATGGCACATTATTCACTGCTTGAGTGAGGAGGAGCAAATCTAAGGTAGTGCAGGGATTATATCCCATTTAAGTTGAGGGCAAATATAAGACTATAACTCCGGAGATGGATATTCAGGGTTCGAGTTTCTGCACAGTAGCAACTGCAGCTTTTAACAAGGTCCACTTGGAGAGGACCATAACCATAATCATGTACATGTCATATCATAGCATATGCACACACTGAGTGACATGCCTTTGCCTAGGTGGACAGGTAGTGGTATGGCCACCCAAGTGAGGTAATGTCTAGAAAATTTTCCCAAGTCAGGAGAATGACTTGATTCTGCAGCTAGTCTGCATGTATGGCATGTACCTGCTAGACAAAGATGACACAGACAAGGAGTATCACGGCCAGACTTAACAGGGTCTGGTGGACAATGTGAATTTTTTGCACAGCTATAATAGGTCCATAAAACAGGTGTGAAGAGACTTTCTGATTTGAAAATCTATGCAAAGAGAAAGACACTTTACATCATAGCACATACTTCCACCACAAGGAGACCATAAAAAGCACAGATGAAGTTGAAAAATTCTTGATGTCACTTGCCAGCAAAGGGGGTCAGCCTTTCATATCTTTGAGTGACTTTGACATGAGACAAAGGCCTAGAATGAGCTACCTATATCTCAGTAAGGGAAGTAACAAGTTATCAATGCCCATTATTATAAACTATAAGACATACCACTGCATGAAATGAGGGATTGACCTTGCCTACCCACATATTTGTCATTCTAGGTAACACTGGTCTGAAACTGCAATGTATGTGTATCACTATGCATACCAAACATGGAAATGTAGTTGTTTATTTAATGCATTTGTTCACCATGGTAGATTAGTAATGAACACTAAACCAATTTCATTCTCAACACAGGAGTGTACAAATAGCAAATAAACAAATAAATGCACAAAATCAGTAGCAGGTATTATAATTAAATGTAAACATGCAGAAGCCACAGATATTTTGTACACAGTATCGAATAGTAACATTGCATAGTTATTTACATATTTACAACAAGTAGCAGTATATGGAAAGATACATATGAGGACAGTCAGTGTGGTTATATAGTTTTATGTATTCACAGATTTCACTTGTGAATAGTCCAGTAAAACAGGACAACATAAATTTGAAATCAGCAGGGATCTGTGACATGGTCTGTTAACACAGTGACCATGTTTGGAATAATACAAGGTGTATGTATGTGGGGGTAACCCAAATCTATTATTACAGGGGCCTCTGGAGATGTAATGGCTGAACACAAAGCCTCATTGCAGTGTGACAGCCATCCTATATATGTGTCTTCCACGTGGACACCACAGGTTCTCATCTAACAAAACATTTTGCATGCACACCACCCTGAGGAGGAAAACATACTACTGCAGGGAAGAGGAATGATGAAGGATTACCACTGTCATGACTCCAGCACTGTCTCTTTATTTGTACCTCTCAGAATTAACCACTGTATGGTAGTTCAGTGACCCAGGCAAAGAAACTGCTATTCACAGCATTGCAGAGCTAATAAGTATGGTCCATTGCTTGTGGTAGGACATGCACTGTTGGAGTGAACAGCATTGCACAATGATTAGATATTTTGGTATGGGAGACAGCAGTGCAGCAAGTCACTGATGGCAATGTCGCCTCCATATGTGCATCCATTAGACACATTGCAAATTACATCCAGTATGCTCACACAAGCCATGCAGTATGTGGCTGTGGGAGTGCTTAAAAAAATGTGGTCAGGCACAGGCTTTGCCATGTCAGACTATGCACATTACTGGTGAGTAAGCTTCACTCTGCACACAGAGCTTGCATGCACTGAACATGACCATCATCCAAGTTGTGGGCATCATTGCTCATCAGATTTAATGCATGGTACTCATCCTCTGGGTGCAACTGCATTGTCTATAGCTCTACCCTTCCCCTACAATGGAATGGCTCCAGCTCTTGCACCACAAGTCAAAATAATGGTCATCCACAATAGTCATACAGTGGCAACTCAACCACATTACTGGAGGATGTGATCCCTGTCTCTTTCCCAGAGTACACTGTTTAATGTGGTCACCTCACATGACCCTATCCACACATGTTGCTCTAATCTGCCACTGGCTCTCTAGACCTGTGCTGTGGTGATGACTATACCCTGCACACCACCTAACATGTGTGGGTATTGGTATGGTGCTGCTTGATACACTGAGTAAACAATCTGTGCACTTACACCCAGCATAGCCTTAGTGCACTACTGCATGCATCAGTTTAATCCATCTTGTCTGTGTCAAGACCATTAGTTGTTGACTAGAAGCTGGTTATTTGCAGTTGTAATATATTATACTTATTTCTGTCTCAGAAGTGTTTTCTTTTCTGTTGCATTTGTCTCCCCTGACTCTCCACCTAGCCATTTTACAGCTACTGTAAGTTGCATTGCAGATTATGCCATGATGTTCTCCTGATGTTCTGTTTATGTCCATAATGCCTTGTTGTGTTGCATGGCACACACACACAATAGATATCTTGTTGTATGTCTCTAGACACTACAGTGTTCCCTTAAGAGCTATCTAAATATTATACATGTTCTTTCATTACTAAAAATACCTATGATAATCACATCGTAACAGTAGTCAGGAAATCCTTCTACATGGCACACCTCATCACACAGATGTTCTCATCTAGGAAAAAAGAGGTCATTGTTCTCCTCAACTCGACACTTATTAGACCCATTATAGAGTACAATGCCCCTTCTGGAATGTACCTCACAACACATCTGCAGCACCTGGAAAGGCCACAGAAGTACCTCACAAAGAAGATTACTGGCCTTAAACAGATGCCCTACACTGACCATCTCAAACAAACTCCAGCTTTACTCCATAGCATATCGCCTACTCTGAGGTGATCTCTGCCTAACATATAAAGCTATGTCAAACCCAGAGCTGTTGGACATGCTACACCTAAAGAAAACCCAATCCCTCTGAGCTACCCGCTCTTGGGACCTAAACCTTATTGCCACAATAAACAGGACATGCTGGAGGGATAGATTCCTGTCCCAGAGACTTCCCATACTCTGGAACAAGCTACCCATCTATGTCAAGCAAAGTTCCTCATTAGCACTCTTCAAGAAAAATCTTGATAAGTGGATGGGAAATAGGAAATACACCCCTGGGATCACATCGGTGGCTCTGCTCAACAGGGGCATAGGAAAATAACTTTCTTGGGTGGTGTAAGCCAGGGAGCCTTGTTGACTAGGCTTACGTAGGCCCTTTGGCCTATAGCCTAGTACCTACCTATGAACCTGTGTCAATATGTCAGTTTTGCATAATACATAAAACATCCATGAGGAGATAGCCATTGCTACCAACCATACCTCTCAACCTGGAAACATCAAAAATCTGGACAGGGCCCATGAAAAATAGGTACAAATCTGTATGCTGATTAACATACAATTTGCATATATAATTATGTAACCCCACCCACTCCAATGGAATTGTGGGATACCAACTTTGAAATGCAAACTTAAGAACAGACAACCAAAATATGGCACCAGAGTCCCCCTGCAGCCATTCCAATGTCCCATTACCTGGCTATTTCACCCCATTTACCATAAACACTAATGTGTGCATACTGCTTTAGTAATACAATGATTTGGATTTTATTTTTACATTGTACAGCCCAATGCACAAACACCAATAGACATCTGCTAAACAAAGCAACACTGTCTCACAATGCAAATAGACTTGGCATTAAAACTTCTCTGCCCTTGAAACTCACATTCATTGAAAAAACATTGAAACCCACACCACATTCAAAGAAAATGCATTTGGCCAGTGGTGGATAAATATAACCTTTGGGCTGTTTTCAAATCAGTGGCCCCTTACATTTAGATCAGAGATGGTTTTCAGTATTCACAATGGTATACACTGCATACATGAGGCATTTTCACTTCTTTTTGAACTTCAGTGGCGGAGTCAATGCGTGCTTTCTGTGGAAGGTTGGGCGCTGGGCTGGCAACTCGACACCATAAAACTCCACTGCCAATTATGAGCGGACAAGGTGATCCATTGTGGCGACCCCTAACCGGGAAAAGCCAAAAGAAGAAGAAGAAGAAGAAGAAGTGTCGGAGTCAATGCATCTTACTTAGGTGGACACAGAATGCCATATAAATGGAAGCAAAGTGGAAAATGTTCTGTCACTAGATTAGCTGTCAATGATATAGAAAATATGCTGAAAGAAAAGGGTGCAGGCAACCTTGTCAAAGGTGAGGAAACTTGCAAGAGAAGATGGTGGGGTATGATGGATAAAAAAAGTAAGTGACAGTTGGAGGCAGGCTGCAATATTTGTGAAGGAAAACTACTTGAGTCTGAAAGTGCAGTGGCGGGAGTCCTGCAGAGACCCTCATGCAAAACTACCACTCTGTTATTGGCAAATATCTGTTTCCTTAGGTCATCTTGTGGTGAAAGATGTTATGTTACATGCAAGATCAGCATCTTTTGCACACAAAAACTACAATTCAAATGTTTTAGAGGTTATCACATCACATCACATGCAAAAGGGTTTTAAAAAAATGAAAGCTGGTCCATTTTGTAATGCTTAATAGAATATAATGCACCCCCTAACAACAGAATACAATCAGTGGCTTCTCAAGACAAACATAAGAGCTTTGCAAGCTTCACCTTGACATATGACAAACACATGGAAGAAATGCAAAAGTACACAATGCTACTTTGTTATAAACGTTCATAATGTTCACATTAAATATCAGTATTACCTGGCACCTGAACTCACAGAGGAAAAAAGTGCAATATAAGCAAAGCACAGACTTGGCGGTTGTGTCACCTAAAGGCAGTGTGCTTTATAAACAAAACACCCTGCAACATACAATGTTGCTTCTACAGTGAGAATGCATATCATATCATCTACACATTCCTGAAAATATACACTTTACTCATGTTTCACCAACATCTCAAAATCAGTGAGAGTCAACAACTTCCCAGCAAGTGCAACTTGCAATCTCAACCGTATACTATCGGCAGCACTTCAAATACCCTCTTGAAAGTGCACGAGTGTTTCTAGCCTGGTAAACAACACGTTTTTTCACTTTCCAAATCTGTCCCGTAAAGATGAAACCTAAGTTTGGAGAGTCAAGTCCCCTCCTGACTGGTACCACTCATTTCATTCTGGGTCTGGGAGGATTGCAAGGATCCTAACCACTCAGAAGTCCCTCGTCGATTATGTCATGCCACTACCAATGTTGCACTCTGAGTTAGAGTAGTCTATAACAAATATCTCACACAGTCACTCCAACTGTACTGAAATACAACCCGCTGCCATAGGTATTAAGCTTGCTTACCCAAAAGAAATGCTGTTTGATTAAGACAGAGTTACAATATCTGGGACACCATACAAGTACTAGTGGTATTAAACCAGATGCAAAGTCCAAGCTGTAGCAGATTTATACAATCTGTCCTGCGTAACTGAACAGCTGTAGATGACAAACTTGGCAAGTTTTTGTCTGACC
>NC_056731.1:1082081216-1082123716 GCF_019279795.1 Protopterus annectens | reverse complement strand
CCAGAGGAGGAGGATCGGCCTGCTTCGAGGTTGTCCATGCATCGGCCCTCTCAGCCAGTTTCGGTGGTGTTCTCCAGATCTACAAGAAGCCTCTCAGAGGCTGACATGGACCAGATGATGAGAAGGTTTATACAGACCACGGATGGGAATGCTGTTGACACCTCCCTCGCCGGAGCGGGGAGTTCGGCTCTGATCTTTGCCCCAATAGCTCCTTCTCCGATCCAGCCATGGGTTTTGGAGTCCCTGGACCTGAGGAGCTCTGAAGTCAAGGGGTCGGCGCTGATGGTTCCCAGAACCTCAGCGCAGGCCATGCCCTCAAGTATTTCTGATCCTATGGATTCGGATCCGAGCTCTCGGAGCCATGATTTGGGTGTTGGATCCGGTGGGATTAGTGTGTCATTGGCTCAGTTATGGTCAGGACATAACATTCCTCTGTTTCCTTCTGTTCCAGGTTCAGCTCCGATCCCTTTGTTGGATCCAAGAGGCACGGTTACTCATTCTTCTAGTTTTAGAGAAGCTGGTTCCCCTTTGGCCTTCAACGTTGTGGAGAGGGTTCTCTCAGGAGGATCAAGACCCCTCACTCTTTCCTTGGAGTCCTTCCCTGCTCCCTCACTGCTGAGTGTGTCTTCTGTCATCCCGTCCTCTCAGGGACAGCCTGTATCTGATACGCCCCAGACATCATGCCTGGCTTCGGCTTTGCAGTTTTGCAGAACCTTTCAAGGCATCCTTCACGAATGCATCTTTTGACAGTTTGACCCTGTTCGGGAAGACCGTCTGAGATACTCTAGTCCAGAGTGAGAAGGATGGGAAGACACTGTTGGCTGTCGGGATCTGCTTATCTAACCTTCAAAGATCCTTTTTCAGGAATTGCCGAGGGCAAAAGAAGATGTGGTTCTGGAAGTCTCAGTATTCCTGGGACACTCAGGACTCCTTTTCCCCTACAGGCAGAGGGGGACAAGGTGGATGCCAGACCAGAGGCAGAGGGGGACTAAAGAATTTTGGGTCATGGGAACTATTCTCGGATTGACCTGCACAGCAGCCCTAAGGGGTTGCCTGACTGTTTCACTCTGGAGGCAGTTGGGGTGGCATTTTTTGAAGCACCTAGCTCAAAGGGAGTCCATAACGTCAGACCGCTGAGTGCTTCGGATAATATCAAGAGGTTATTCCATTCCCTTTCTGACCAGTCCCTCACCTCCAAAGCATCTCCCAGATGTTCCCCCTGCTCAGAGGGAGGTGGCAGCTTTGGAAATAGGAAAGCTGCTGAACAAAACAGCAGTCCAGCTGGTCCCCCCAGATCAGTCTGGGTCAGGCATCTATTCCAGGTTCTTTTTGGTGCCAAAAAAGACAGGGGACTTGTGGCCGATTCTTGACCTATCCACATTGAACCTATCTGTTGCCAAGGAGAAGTTCCAGATGACCATCTTACAATCCATCCTGCCAAAATTCAGGTTCACTAGGTGCTTCTAGGATTGTAAAACTTTCATCAAAGGAATTTTTTGCTGAGACCTCTGATTAAGCATTCTTCCCCTCCGTGGGATTTGACCTTGGTTCTTCAGGCCTTAGTTGCACCTCCATTTGAATCCGCGGTATCAACTTGATTTAAAATTTTTGTCATGGAAGATGGCCTTCCTGGTGGCTATCACTTTGGCTAGGAGGGTATCCGAACTTCAAACCTTGTGTATAAAACCCTCATACTTACTTTTTCATAAGGACAGGGTTTCTCTAACAACAAATCCTTCTTTCCTCCCTAAAGTTGCTTCAGAGTCAAATATCAATCAGTCTATTAATCTCCCAGTATTTTTCCCTAATTTTCAAAACAAAGGGGAATACAAACTTCATTTGTTGGATGTCCACAGACAGTTATGATTTTATTTACATGGGACTAAACCCTTTCATAAGTCTGATCAGTTATTTGTTTCCTTTGCCATGCCCTTTTTGGGGAAACCAGTTTTAAAGGTGACTCTTGCTAGTTGGATTTCACTTTGCATTTTGCTGGTATACAGGGAACATGGATTACCAGAACCAGACAGGGTTCATGCTCATTCTACTCAGTCTATGGCTGCTTCAGCTGCTTTCTAGTTCAGAGTTTCTCTGGTTGACATTTGTTCAGTGGCTACCTGGGCTTCCTCTCACACTTTTATTACTCATTATAAGTTGGACATGGTATCTAGAGGAAGGGCTTATTTTGGTTCTGCAGTGCTTCGGAATATCCTTCCATAAGGGCCTCCCAAGGATTTTTGGTAGCTGGGGACTCTGTCCCACAGGTTGATGATCAAAGGAAGTTAACTGCTTCAGATAAAGAAGTTATGTACTCACCATAATGTTCCATCTGAGTAGTTAGACTTCATTTGTCATCAACCTTCCCTCCCTCCTTCCCCCTGACCTTGGCAGTCAGCGATAGTCCTAGGGCTTAGATTTACTGGGTATTGTAAGCTTAGTCTGTGTGAACAGGTCAGGTTATTTCTCTTGGGTTGATGTGTGCCACGTTGTGGGTGGCAAACTCAATCTGAGGGTTGGAAAGAGGCTGCAGTGTAGTATGGGAAAGGGGAGAAGCTTGGAGCTTGGATCTTAGCTTGGAAAGCTGCCGACTCGGATCCATGTCGGATCCGAAACCCAATTCCCACAGACTGATGACAAATGAAGTCTAACTACTGAGATGGAATGTTATGGTGAGTACATAACTTCTTTTTTATTTTATAGATTAGCTAAGTGATAGAATTATTAGAGTAGCAAAAAAAAGCATTAAAAAATCAATCTTACCTGCATTTTTGTAGAAATAAATAAATGTCTTTGAAGGCAGTTTACACCATTGCTCTCTCTTCTAGTGAAATAAATAAATAAAGTTTACCCCATCAGTTTTGTCATTAATACATTCAAGCCAAAGTCACCGTTTGTGAAATTCTTGTGCTTGTGTAGGTTACTAACTCTGCAATTTATCTCTTTAAGTTCAAGTTTCCTGATATATACATACCCTATGCCTAAAAACATGCTACATTTTAATGAAGGAAATGTTTTAAATCAAAAGGAATAATTACACAGTTCAACATTACACAACTTATACACTCCCCCTCATTACCCTATTAAGACAATATTCTATTCTATTCTATTCTATTCTATTCTATTGTCTTAATAGGGTAATGAGGGGGAGTGTATAAGTTGTGTAATGATGAGTGTCTGCATCTGATGAAGTTTGTATACTAGGGATGAAAATGCATTGATATTTGTGAAAGCGTTTATATGCTGGTGTGGTTCATATTAAATTTTGCATCAAAGCTGTGGATTGCTGCTTTTTACCCTTCCTGGGTACTTTTCTTGATTTTGTAAGTACTTTTTGGTACCTTGGTTTCAGTTCATTTTCGAGGTATCATAGAGATAGATATAGACATACGAAAAGGTTAAGTCTCAAACCTGGAATTGAAAGGTTGCAATATAGTCTAACAGATACTTCTAGAAGTGACAGAGCTGGGGGAATGGATGGGAGGGAAGGTGAGAAAGAATGAAAATGGACAGCATAGATGCCAACTTATGGTAAATCCATTACATCTAAATCTGATGTTGTCCTTTGCATTCTTCCTCACAAATGAGACATAATCCCTAGCTACACAGACCTTGGGAGGCCCTCACAGAAGGACATGCCAAATCACTGTCGAACCAAAGCAGTGTCTAATTTGAAATGTGTAATAAAAGCATGAGTCTTTGACCAAGTGGCTGCAGCACAAATATCAACAGAAGTCCTTGACGGAAAAGCAGATGAAGTGGCTATAGACCGAGTGGATTGAATTCTAAGGGGTCATTGCAAATCTAACACTTTTGAGAATAAACCAATGAAATTCAATCAGTAATCCATTTGGCAAGTGTAATTTTAGATACTGCCTGACCCAAGTGGTTAGGGGTAAAGGATACAAACAGCTGATCAGACATCCTGAACTGTTTTGTCCTGTGAAGATAAAAATGTAATTGTCTGTGCACATCAAGGAGATGAAGCATGTATTCTCCCTTATTTGTACATTTTGGAAAGAAGACTGGTAATTGAATGGACTAGTTACTGTTACTTCTGTCGCCACTTTAGGAAGAAGGGAAGGTTTGGTCCATAGAGACACTCTGTTCTTGTGAAAAATAATGTAAGGAGGCTTAGCTGATAGGGCCTGGAGCTCAGAAATTCTTTTTGCTGACGTGATAGCAACTTAGAAGATAATTTTCTAAAAAAGAAACTTCATATCGAATTTGTCTGCTGGTTCAAAGGGTTTTTGATTTATATCCTGAAGGACGACAATAAGGTCCCAAGGAGGAGAAGGGTCCATTATTGGGGGTCTGAGGAGAAAGATGCCCTTCATTAAGGTTTTACACTATCTGGATGAAGCCAGGGAAAAGGATTTGTTTCCAGAATGGAAATTAGAAATCACTACCAAATGAAGCTTAATAGTAGAAAAACTAGATCCTTCTTTAAAAAGAGTTGCTAGAAAGAGAAGAATGACTGAAGTGGGGGCTAAAAAAGGGTCAATATTCTGGTTGGAGGCCGAAACAGAAAATCTTTTCGATTTTCTTCTGTAGATTTTCTTGGTAGAAGCCTTCTGGGAGGCCAAGATAATCTCACAAACTGGGGAAGCAAGCGTAGACTGTCTAACTATTACTGGAAGTGGAGAAACCATGTGGTTAGATTGAGGGCATGGAGATTAGGTTGTTGAATTCTCGATGGATGAGATGGGACATCCTGAGTGGGTTCCAGTATCCATGGAGGACATCTCAAGTGAGACCAAAGGAAGGGGAACCATACCTGTTGAGGCCAGATAGGGGAATGAGAATGACTGAGCTCTTCAGCCTGCTTGCTTTCCGTAAGAACTTTGTAATCAGAGGAAGAAGAGGGTCGGTATACAGAAGACCCAGGAGCTAATCATGAATCAGAGCATCTCTTGGTACTCTTCTAGAGAGGGATCAGAGAGAAGTACTTGCTGCACTTCTTGTTGAGGGGTGAGACAAATAGGTCACAGCAAGGCTGGCCCCAGTGGCTGAAGATCATATTCGCTACTGACTGATTGAAAGATCACTCGAGAGGCATCAGAATGGATCTGCTGAGCCTGTCTGCTAGTACATTTGTTTTCCCTGGAACGTGTGTTGCAATGAGAAAGCAGTCTGAAGCAATCGCCCATTCTCAAACCCTCATGGCCTCTCTGCACAGTGGATAAGAATGGGTTCCCTCTTGATTGTTGATGTACCAGACTAAAAGGAATGGTTCACAAGTCTGTCCACATCTGATGAAGTAAATTGCAAATGAAAATATAGTAGATAGGAGACTTTAATGCTTTGAGTGTATGAGGTTTTGTTCATTTTCATTAAAGCTGTGTTTTCAAAGAAAACTGCTGGTATTGGATCCTTGGTGGTACCTGTGGATTCTGTTTGAAGTGAAATTTGGTGCCTTGGTGAATATTTTACTTTATTCTGATGTAACAGACTACTGACATGTTGTCTGTTTGACCTGCAATAGTCCTTAATGTCTTGAAACGCTTGCAACTCTAGAAGGACTGATTTCATCTCTAGGATATTGATATTCAACTTCACCTACAGAGGGGACCACATGCCTTGGAATATTTTTCCCAAGAAATGCCCTCCACCCCAGTTAGGAAGCATCCGTGGTCACTGTGCCAACCGGAGGCAGAAGGGTAAATGGTCTGTCCAGAATTAGGTCATTGGGCTGAATCTACCAATGAATATGACATTTGCAGGTTGGGGTTGGTCTTATGGGAAATGATAGGAGCTAATAAAGCATGGGCCACTGTACTGCCAAGGTCCATTGAAGGATTCACATAAAGACTCATGCTAGAGGGACCTGATGTTGAGAGCTGACATTGATCCAAAAACTTATAGCACTACTCTTGCTGGAGGAGATTAGTGAGATTGCATAGAACAAACTTAATGTCTCATAGATGTGATGTGATGGAGAGGTAAGGACACCACCTGAGTTGTAGTATCTAAGAGAGTCGCTATAAATTCCAGGGTCTGTACCAGGACTAGGTTTGACTTGGCATGGTATATTGAGATGCCTAAAATGTTGTCTCAAATGACTTTAAAATCCACCAGTTTAATAAATAAACATCACACCAATGCATGCAGTTATACCTCAACTGACATTAAAATCCACCAGTTTCTCAACTGACTTTAAAATCCACCAGTTTGCTTAACTGTATGCATTGGTGTGATGTTTATTTATTAAACTGGTGGATTTTAAAGTAATTTGAGACCACGTGGTTGTTTACTCCTCCGTTTTCCTCTGCATCAGCCCAGGTTGGCTTTTCTCATTTTGGTTGTTTGATTTAGCCACCCTATTTTTTCCACTATTTCTTTACTGATGCCTAAAATGTTGAAAACCTGGAGCAAGTAGTCCCTGGCTTGTAGATATTGATGTATGGATAGGGCGGTGAGGAGCCAATTATCGAAACTTGGAAACATCTGGAATCCCTTGAGTTTCAAATGAGCTGCCATGACTGCCATGCATTTAGTAAACACCCTAGGGGCTGTGGTGAGTCCAAAAGGCAGTACTCTGAATTTATTTATTTTTATTTATTTATTTATTTATTTAACATTTGTTTACTGGGAAAGTCCAACTTGGAACAAAGCCAATTTTCAGCGTAGGCATTGGGAAAAGCGTGCCAGATGTATGTCTTTGTGACATTGAGACAATGAATTGGTAATGATTGGCTCCCAATCAAAACCATAGATGTCTCTTGGATTTCCTGCTATTTTCATGGGACAGCACACATCATGGAGATCTACAGAGCACATCCAATCATCATTGCACAGAAGAGGCAAGATGGACTAAACCATAACCATTAAGAACTTTGTCTTCTTTACATACTGGTCCAAGTTGTTTAGATCCAAAATGGGTCTTCAATCCCCTATTTTCTTTGGTACTAAAAAGAAGCAGGAGTAAGTTCTGAATCCTATCTAGTTAGGTGAGACCTCCTGGATGACTCTTTTCAGTAGGAGCTTTTATATTTCTTGTGCTGCATCTTCCTCTGACTGGGTGGAATGCCAGGAAGTTTTGTCTTTTAGATAGGAGGAAGAAGGGAAAATAGTATGTAGCAACCTCTGGATATGATTCTTAGCACCCATAAACTTTTTGTGATATCTCTCCAGGCATCTAGGTGGAAAGATAAATGACTCCTGACAACCTCCAGAGTTACTTGCAACACAGGAACAGAAAAACACACAGTTGCTTCACCACAAAACGAAAACCACAAAAGCCACTGGAACAAGTTTATTTCTCTAGCACCTCAGCCACAATCAGCCTTCAAGGAGTAACATACCAGATTTAAAAAACAGTATATATAACCCCAGCTCCAATTTGATAAACAATTAAACAATCAAACAATTAAACAATCATAAAATTATTTTTTTTAAAGTAACACACATCAATTCATATAATACTTTCCAACAAGATTCTGTATTCCATCCCTTATGCATTAATGTACCATATTTTAAAATAAAAACAGTTTCCTTCCTTAAAAGCATAAGCTTATATCTTTCTTTCTCACAATTTTCCATTTTAATTTGTTCCAAAATAGTAGCTTTTAAACCCACAGAATTTCCACCGTGACATTCATTAAAATGCTGAGCCAAAGGGCTCTCCATCTTGTTTATTCTAATGTCCCTCAAGTGTTCTAACAATCTTATTTTAAACATTCTTTTAGTTTGTCCAATGTAGAACATATTACAATTACATTTAATAGCATAAATAACCCCCTCTGTCCTAGAGTCATAGGCTCCATTAACTATAAAACGAATGTTATTAATATATAAGAAAGAATTTACTATATAAGAACATCCACTACACCTGCCACAGGGCTTCATTCCTTTAACATAAATTTGTTGATTTAATCTAATCTCAGGTCTCTGGAATCCAGTATGTACTATCATGTCTTTAATATTTCTCCCCCTCTTATATGAAAATATTAATCTTCTATTTACTAAACCACCAAGTTCAGCAAAACTCTTAAGAAATTCCCAAAAGTGTAGTATATGTTGTTTAATACTATCACTCAAAACACTGTATATGGAAACTACAAATAAACTATATACATTTATATCATTACTAATTTTACTTCTAAAAGTATTTACTTTTTGACTAATATATCTAATGTTTAATACTTTTTGAATATCTTTATCAATTAATTTAACATCAAATTTTCTATTCTTAAACATCGTCCTTGTTTGTTCCAATTCTTTCATAAACACCTGTTCTTCATTACAAAGCCTAGAGTTTCTCAGAAATTCACCAAAGGGCAAATATTTGATAGTATGTTTTGGATGGCAACTAGTGCCCATTAAAAACTCATTTATTACTTCAAGTTTTCTATGAATACTTGTACTGATATATTTTCCTACTGTTCCACATAAATTAATATCCAAAAAAGAAACCTGATGTCCAACTTGTAGACCATCAAAGGATATTTGAAATCTATTTAACTGAATTTCTTCTACAACATTTGATACCAAATGACTACCACCCTCACATAAAAAAATTAAATCATCTATGTACCTAAAATAAAATTTCACATATTTCTTAAAAAAAGATTTATTACAAATATCTCTCTTTCTACCAAACCCATAAAAATATTGGCATACATGGGTGCGAATGAAGCACCCATGGCAGTACCCTGTATTTGGTGATAAACTTGATTATCAAAATAAAAAAAAAATATTCCCCGGGATTCATGAAGCTTGCGCCAGGCGCAGGCATAGCGTAGGTGGTATAATGCCAAATATGGCCGTCGAGTGATTCAGGTACGATCCATTTCCACGTGCACTACCGGCATACGCCAGAACTACGCAGCCCCCGGCTTAGGTATGCTAATCACCCCATGTGCAGTGTCGCACCATGCAAATGAAGGCATATAGCGATTCATGAAGTGGTGCAGGCGTAGAGTAAGCCCACGGAGATGTAAACCAAAAAACATGGTTTACATTTTCCCAAACAGAACATCGGAGCTATTGAAGAGGGCCACACCCAGGTATCACAACGTTAACATATGCCAATGGCGAAATACACAGCCAATGGCATAAGAAAAGATGTACAACATGTAAATTACAACATTTAATGTCATGTCCACAGTAATGCACAGCACAACCGCAGGGCATGTGTGCGGAAGCTGTAACATAAAGAAATGATATAAAAATGTCATAAAATCGCAACGTAATAGAAATCAGGTTTACAGCATAATACACAATGGTAGGCATGGAACACCACAACCAAGGTGCAAGGGTTGCTAAGGGCCTGCGATAGTGTTCGGCGCGGTAACTATGAATTAGTAGTCAATGCCATGCAAATGAGGCAGATAATACTGAATCGCAAATGTCCTGCCGGATGAAGGTTGTACCATACGGCGCAGTGGTATAACACCGAGGAGTGGCTCAGAGGAGATACATGACATCAGCAGAGGGGTGTGCCACCATAGCAGTAAGCACATTGGAGCAATGCAAATCCGGCCTGTCCGTTGCTAAGCAAAGCTGCAGGACAGGGGTGGGGAGGAAGGTATAGAATCGTTTAGCTGAGAGCACACATGGTGCCCAAAAGCGCATGTGTACGGGGATGAAAACGTGCCCAAAACCCAGTAATTGGATGCACGCGCCGCAAACAATAGCAGAAACAGGAAGGTCAGGGGAAGAAAAGAAGGAAATGCGGAAGTAGGGTAATTGGAGTACTAATGAGCAATCAACACCAATCAACCCACGAAGGCCAATCGACGGCAGCTGACAAGTCTGCTTGCAGAAACCTGCAAAACAGGATAGGGGAGGCATTGGAATGCAAAGAAAGGAGGGAGGTTTTGGATTGCAAAGATAGGAGACCTGACACAGCAGAGCAAAGCAAACCAACAGCAGACCGGCAGTAGCACACATAACGCAAGATACGCCAGGTCCAGGAAAGTACAAATGAAAGTAGGCTGCAGGATGCATGCCAGAAAATGGTAGGTGCAACGTGCAGAAATGTAAAGGGAAGGTCAAGAGGTAATCCACGGCAGGCAAATGTAATTCAACACCAACGGCACCACAATAGTAGTTCCGGCAGTAAAACACATAAGATACCCTGTAGCTACGATCGTACATACACACCCTATGACATCATCGGTGTTCACAGCACAATAGTATAAAGTGTGAAAGCACCCAACACACACCTGTGTATTCCCAAACACTGCACCATAGGTGTAAACACATGGGGAACTTTTAAAATGTACATGTTGGGAGCTGCCATAGCTGTGATTCATCAGCATGTGTTAGAGACTGTCGGTGTTGTGGAGGATGATGCCGACAACCACCGCAGGCCTCGCAGGAGAAGGAGAGTGTTCAGACCAAGGGTAACCTACCAGGGGCTACATGACCTGGAGATAGTAGAGCGTTACAGGGTGGACAGGGATATCTTACAGCAAATAGTGGAGCTGTGCTGGCCACACCTGAGAACCATAAACAACAGAGGGGAACCCATCCCAGTGGACACGAAGGTATGTGTAAGCCTGCGAATACTGGCCACAGGTATCTTTCAAAGGCCAACTGGAGATATAATGGGTATCTCACAGGTATCAGCATCCAGGGTATTACACCAGTTCCTGGATGCCATGTTACCACATGCCAATGAGCAGATATACTTCCCCAGAACTCAGGAGGAGTTGGCCAGCAATATGCGCCACTTCCACCATGTGGCACACTACCCGGAGGTACTGGGTGCGATAGACTGCACGCACATACAAATCAAGTCACCACCTGGTGAGCATGGTAGGCGCTACATAAACTGCAAGGGATTCCACTCCATCAACTGCCAGGTCATGTGCAATGCCCAGGGCATTATCATGGATGTGTGTGCTGGCAGCCCTGGAAGCTACCATGACTCCCATATCTGGCATGCCTCACAGCTGTATCAGGTATTTGTCAGGGGGGACATCCCACATGGCCATCTTGTGGGGGATGCTGGCTATACACTGCAGCCGTGGATGATGACTCCCATCAGAAATGCACACACACCCATGCAAGAATGCCATAATGAGGCACACGCACAAACCAGAATCATCATAGAACGTGTGTTCGGGATGCTGAAATCACAGTTCCGGTGCTTGGATACATCTGGTGGAGCCTTGTAATACTCTCCAGGCATGTGTGCCCACATCGTCATAGTATGTGCCATGCTACATAATATGATCCTGCGGAAGCAGCTGCAGCAGGGGCAAAATGGTGAAGGCCCTCATAGCCCACCGCAATTGCCAAGGCCATTACAGGCACAGAGGGATTCAGACCATGAACACACTGTGCCAGCCCCAGTAGGCAGACGGAGGCGTGCCCAATATGCCTATGCCTTGGCAAAGAGGGAACGTATAGCGCATACTCTGCCAGTGTAGGCCCCTATGGACTGACACCTCTCCACCTGCACACACAGTAAAATGGATGGCACACAAACATGACCACCTGTAAATTGTAAAGTATAGGTGGCCCAATGTGTGACTCCTACATAGGCAGCCCTCAAACATTGTAAACACAACAGCTAGTGGAACACGGAATGCCAACACCTGAACAGTACATGAGCCTTACAGCATATGGTGGTGCTGTGTGCCTGTCACGTTCGCCAGATATATATATATATATATTATATATATATATATATATATATATATATATATATATATATATATATATTTATATATATATATATATATATATATATATATATATATATATATATATATATATATATGTACACATTTGCATATATATAATACAGATAGAAAGGGCAATAGAGTGATATATGGTGATATAGATGGATTCAGCGATATCTGCAAATATAATAGATAGTTCAATGACATTCATAACACCTTGGAGGTAGAAATAAATAGGATACCGCCAACCATGGAATGTGTAACATACCGACATGCGTAACCACGAGGCTGAAAGACTGATAGAACACAGTACCGGAACAGTACAGCCGCGAGTAATAGTATGATGATATGAAGGGACAGTTAGTCACTGCTGCCGGTGTTGCGGTCCATGTAGGTACTGTGTTCAACTGTGTCTGTGAGTGCCGTATTCTGTGTAAGTGTGCGTTGAGGGTGCCGTGTGCATCTCTGTGTGACTGTAATGTGTGTGTGTGTCCGCAACATGTGTTTGTTAGTGCCAAGATAGAGGCAGATCAGTACGGTAAGTGTGGGTATAGCTAGCCGTAGGCATACGGTTACTACCTGTCCCACAGTAGGAGGGACAGCCCAACCCTGGGCAGGTGTGTCCTGACATAAAACAGTACAAAGGGCAAATGTCCGAGATGGTAGGACATAAATATGTCCCATAAATAATGTAACAGTCGTATTTAATAGTCATGCCTGTATGTAAGAAACGTAAATGTTACATGCAATATGATTAGTAGCCAAAGTCACACAACAATAGGTATGTATTGAGGATAAAAGTATGTGCTATCCTGTGTACTGACCGTGGCTATGTGTTGGCCTGTAAGCATCGCTGTGTGTCCCGCAAGTGTCCAACAATGACCATATGAAAAGTTGGCAACCCATGGCAAACAGGCTCTTTTACCAACACAACCACAATGACTGCAAATATCTGGGACAGAAATACAAGGGATAGCTGTCATTTACACATATCCCTTGATATATCGCTGCAATTACGGAGGTATACACGTAGTAAGCTCACCTGCAGACGATATAGAAACCAATTAACAACGACCCAACATACAATCCCATAACATAAGTCTACTAACTGTTAGCTCTCTAATTAGGGACGGAGCCCACACACATATATACGGATTATGTAGAAATGCAAGGCCCACAAACCTGTATATGCTACGTACACCCACCGACATCCCCCACACTGGAAACTAAAGCAATACAGACTGTAATAGCAGCACAAACATCCAGTCAGTCAATTACATCTGCAGAACCCTCAACATACCTTGTGAGAGACACAATTAAAGGTGTCATGCAAAATTGCAGGCGTTGTATAATGGAACAAACAGCCATGTTGCAGGTTTTGTTTGCAATACTCCGTTATCAGATGTTGGGATGACAGGTACACCCACATGTTGAACCAAATACTCTACCTGTCACACACAATCCACGGGGGACATGAATCCAAACTATACTTGTCTCCATGCATAGCAGTTGCAATTACACATAACAAAACACAATACAGACCGTCTCCCCGAAGGTAGGGCAAATAGGCAACGCCCAAGTGGAGAATCCAATTATACCCCACTGTTGCCGTGTAATTGGTGAATGGAGTAGCTGCACAGCTGATATGCAAGTAATTAGTCACTCAGGAACACCAATTGGTGGGATGAATCCACATGTTACAGGTATCGACGTATATAAGGATGACTTGCCAGACATTCAAACCATATGCTCATACCGAATACCAGTTGAAACACTGTGAGAGAGATAGAAACAAAATGCTGTAATGATAACAAGGTATGTAGAATGCCCGATATGTAAGGTTATGTATAGCATTTTCTGTATTAATTAGTTTTACTGTATGTATAGCCTGGTTTGCATTAATTAAAAGTGTCCGCAATGCATAAAGTGGGGAAAGGTATTTATGTAGTGATGTCTTGCTGAGCATACTAACGCTTGTAGAAGCTGTGCGTCCAGCAGTGGGACACAAGGTACACAGCACAGACACCACAAGGGATGCTACATGAGGGCATTAAACAGAACAATTCCATACAACCCGCCATCAGTGGTAGTGTATGTCCAACAAGGACGTGCCATAGCAGGGGATACTATATGTTGATATACTGTCACAGCACGCATGTGTATGGGCATATAACGTTAATGACATATCTAAGGTGGTCCCGCTGTGCAAGTATGCTTTGCATTATGGGATACTATGTGAAATATGTGTAATGTATAGTATTATAGGTAGATATGACAGATATTCTACACAGCATAACAGGCATATCATGCATACCACATGTATCGTCTATTGGTATGTACAATAACAGGATACATATGGCTTGTAGGCATGGGACATTGTAATAGAATGATAGCTAATCTAAATGGAAGGGCTACCAAGTAACCATGCACAAATGACATGTAATAGCTTCACAGGTGAATAGTGGGGTACTATGCAGTCTGGCAAGTTCATGTGTAAGCACAACTACAGTGTTCACACTAGTGGCACCTCTCTAGGTTAGTGTCCTGTGAACAGCAGAGCCATGTGTCACCTGCACCTCTGCACAGTACAGCCACTGCAGTGATCCCATGAGTACATGTGTCTCCAAACCACCAAGGGAGGTATCACATGAACAGTGCTACTGAGTGTCCCTGCGTGATGTACATAGGACTTATGTTCCAAAGCATGGTGAGTGTCCGGTTTGGGAATGTAACCCACAAGCACATCCCACTCATTGTGGCATGTGTGCACATATCCATGAGCATGTTGCTCACAGTGGCCTCTGCTTATGTTGCGTATGAGGAATATATCCATTAATAATGTTGTGGACATGGGCCCTGTTTGATCAGCAGAGGTCACCCCTGAGTATGTAGTATGCAAATGTGTACAGATGTGGTGTCCGTAGTGCAGCCGCATATTTAAACTGTCGGAGCTCAGTAAACGTCATGGTGTGTTAATGTTGTGGCATGTAAAGCTGTAGCTATTGTGTAAGGTATACCCTAAATGGGGTGGTGTACCCTTGAATGTGTGTAGATGTCTTAAGTTCAGAGGTACAATGGGTGCCTATGTACCAGCTACACACCCAGTACAGATAGGTGTGGCCACGTAGAAGGATATCCACGCCACAGTGGCAATACGGTAACCACAGGAGTGGGTGTGACATATGTGTGTACTGCAAACATGTATAATGTGATATGTATGTAGGGGACTACCATCCATGTAATAGTCAGTGGATGAATGGTGTAATGCAAAGGTGATGTGCATGCACCTTGTGTCATGCTGCTTGATGCCATGATAGTCATATTATGTATCTGTCACAGTGACACCCGTATGGATGGAGTCAGTATCAGCTGGTGGAGCAATCATGGCACTTTGTATGCAGAGGTTTGAAAGCTAGGCAGGGAAAGTCCCCTGTGCTAGCCTGTTCCACAGGGAAGCATATACTGAACATGAGGGGCCCTATGACTGAGGACTGTGGTATGCCAAATGTACCTGACATGTAGTAGGTACTATGGTATGCTGGCCTCACTGTGTGTCCTGTCCATGAGCCACATAGCATAACATCCTGAGACACAGGGTACGATGTGCAGGTGGATGTGTATGTTGTCAATACCAGAATGGGGAATGGTGCTGAAAGGCAATGAGAGGACAATGTAGGATGTGTTGACTCCCGTACCATCAGCAACTGCCCTGGTAACTATATGAAAGGAGTCCACCATGTGTAGGGGCCATGCTCTGGCCCTAACAAGCCCAACCCGGGTGGCAGCAAAGGACGAGAGCCCAACAATGTCTCTGTGAATGACGTCCTTGATAATGTGCCCCATAGCCATGCAGAACAGTCCAGTCAGGTGTGTAGGACTATAGTCCCACTCGTGCATTGTGGTGCCACCTGTGTGTAGTGTGATAAATGCTGCTGTGTGCCATTCAGGGGCTACAATGTCTGAAACAAGGCTATTACTGAATATGGTGGCCTAGTGGGGAGACATGTAATTCAGAGGTTGGTGGACATCACAGCCTGGGACGTTGGAAGGTGACATGGGGCCAGTGTCCCAGGACATATAGAGTGTAGGTCAGTACTGTGTAGGTGTGACCACAGGGACACCACAATGTTCATGTATGGATTGTGGCCCTGTAGTGAGTGAGAGGGTGTAATGTTAGCATTGAATCCATCCTCCAGCATGTTGCCAACATCACCTGGGTCTGTAATGTTCCTGAGTGACTGTTGTATGTGACAGCAGATGTGGGTGTTGCCATCGACTACTGACATACCACCATTATGCCTGGTGGTACACCCCGGAATGTGTGGCAGTCATGTTTACATAGCTAGTCTTGGAGTATGTGATGAGGGACCCTGTGGCCCCACCACGGCTGACCAGTGAGCCACCCCACACATGGGAATGTACACCACTGTGCAACAGCCTACACCTGTTGTTGTACAGCATATGTCCATGGAACATGACCACCAGAGTGGTGTCTGTTATCTGGTGTGTACCATCATGGCTCTGTGTGGAATAGCATGATCCATGCAGTTGTGTACATGCTAATGAAGTGCACTGGGGTATGTGTCAGCATTTGTATGTGCATTGTCCATCTGCACAGGTGTCATGACGTTAACAACCGCTGTCAGCAGACATCTGTGGTAGGTGTTGTAGTACTCATGTACTGTGTATGCTGTGATGGGTGTGGTGCCGGGATGTGGCTAACAAGGTTGATTAGCATATGTCTGACATCCACCAATGAGGGGATAACCCCAGGTGTGTAACACCAGTCACATGGTGGTAGTGTTCATGCCAAGGTTAATGTAGGTCTTGGAGGTGGTGTGTATGGGTTGATCCAGCAGAGCGGAGGTTATGACTCATGGATGTGTCGGTACATGAGTGGCTATCCCAGTGAAGTGTGGTGTAGTGTCAGTCACACATCAGTAGTAGCTGTCTGAGGCCCACTGTCCAATATACCAACAAAGAAGGTATGTTAACCGTGGGGTATGATGTTGACTCTGTAGCTTGTTACAATGTGTATAGCGGTCCCGGACACAATTAGTTGCATGTGCAGCACCTCTGATGCATTGTGCTAAGTAACTTGCCAGGATGTGTGCAAAACATAGTGGGATATGGGAACCCCTCAGCTGTGGGTGTGCCGGTCCAAGTATGTGCCTGAAAGGTATGGTCTGTCTATAACCTGTCATTGCAGGTGTGCTCTGCAGAGCCTAGAGGCAGGTCCCAGTCACTGCAGAGATGTATGAGTGGTGCATTATAAGGTGTGCCTTGCCTGCGTGCGTCACAGAGGAAGATGCAAGCATTGTGTCACATGACCCCATGTCGTGCCTGCCAGTTCCCATCCTGCCGGTGACAGTTATTGGAAACTGTGCAAGACAGGCAGTATAGAAGCAGCAAGAGCCTTACATGTGAGCTGTACTCCCAGGGCTGACAGGTGCAAGTCATCTGTGCCACAGCATTGTGTTTGACCAGGTCCTTCAAAGCGGACTGATACCAGATGCCTGTGGAATGACAATAGGAGCATAGGCAACTGTTGAAGTGACACAGTTGGTCATTGTACAGTGGTATCATGTCCGGACGAATGCAAAATGCTCCTCAGGGCTTGGCCCATCAGGGCTATAAGATTGGTGAGCTATTGCATGTCCCTGCACACGTAGTCTGTGAAGTGGCATCACAGGGCAGTCACACTAACATGGAGAATGACAGTCGCATCGTACCTGGTGAGGTGTGGCGTGGGAGCATAGATTATGTTGCAGAAGCAGTTACCCGACAGCAAGATGTAAGCGACTATCGCCTTGTGTAGCCTGCTGTGTGGAACTGCAGTGTGACTCCCTACAGAGTCATCTATGACTGGTGTGCTGTGAATGTTATAACTCCCTTTTGGCTGTATGTGATGGGCACACATGAGTCTGTGGGCTATAAGCTGGTGATGTTGTCTTCCATGATGGGGGCTACCTCTGGTGCCTACACTGAGTATGGAGACGTACTGCACAAGTTGTCCTCGTAGGTGTGGCCAGTGGTGGAGATCATGTGAGACTATGTGATGGGTGGGGTGTGTTGCGAATGTTACACATCCCCAAATGACTGTCAGGTGCAGTCAGGGTTGGTGACAGCATTACCCCCAGCCATAGATGTCAACCTCCTGTCCCCAAAATGAGGAACATTAGCCCTCATACTTACACTTACAACTGGCTTACTAACAGCTTCAACTAGGAAGGGCATATCATGGCTAAAATAGGCTGGTTTTACGTATAAAAAAGATATTCTAATGAATTAATATGATTCCCATCTATTTAGCCATGGCTAGCAGGTAAACAATTTCCAACAATGAATGTGTGACAGACCCTTTCAATGTGGAACCTTGAGGAACATGCACCTTTTAGAACCCCAAATGAGGTACGTTCCTCGTAATGAGGTACACTTGAGAGCTATGCCCCCAGCATGGCTGCAGAAGTGCATCCCCCACAGGCTGTAGTGTCGTATGTTGGGAGGTGAGCATTGAATGTGTACATGAGACAATTGCTCTATTGCCACATGTACGACATATCCCTCATATAGACAGGCAGTAGCACTGGTACGTGACAATTGGACATGCCTGTATATACAACCATGTCCCACAGGATATGTGCGTTACGTGTGTACAACAGCTGTTGTACCATAAGCAAGCTGGGAACTGTAGGACAGCCAGTGTACCTGTGGGAAATGGTGTGGAATGGGTGCTATAGTAATCAGTAGCTCATGACATGCTCACAAGTTCTGAACAAGTGCCTAGCAAGTCCATACAATACAGATAGGGTGTTGGATAATAACAACCCACAAGTGGTGATGACAGTCATTTTGGGTGGCACCGCACTATAACCCTGCTGAGTATGGTGTGCATGCCCATGAACCATTATCACTGTAGATGTTAGCAGTACAGATGTACAAGACAGCACAGATATTTGATTACAAATACCTTTGTATGTCACAGGAGTGTTCCACCAGTGGCCTGTTGACAGACTCACAACTACAAAAGGTGCAAGAGTGACATGTGCACATCACACCAGTGCCAGCTACAGTAGAACAGGGTTAATGTGTTGTACCCCACCCTCATTGTAGCCCATACCACACAGACAAATGTTAGGCATCTGTGTATGTAAGGCTGTGAATGGCCATGACCTATCAGTATAGCTGTGTCAGAGTTGTGAACAACATACAGAATGGGCTGTGTGGGTGAGGTGTGTGACATATGTGCACAGTCTGATGGATGATACCAGCATTGTCACCGCTAGGTGAACATCCCTGTACCCATAAACTACTACCTAGGCTGTGGTCAACATTATGGACACTGTGTAAGGGATGGTGCTGTGCAGTGCACCCCCTGACTTGGTGACGTCTCCAGGCCCCTTAGGTAGTCATATGAGGTACCCATGTCATGTCAGGGTGCCATCCATGAACACGGAGATCACTGGACAGGCATATACAGCACTGTGGTGACCAATACTGGATCACATACCACCTTTAAGGGGTAATGGCTATGCATGGATGTGCGATACCAGCCTTCACAATCCTCACCTCCACTATGCAGCATGCTGTCTACCTTGCAGAAAGACATTTGCTACACCATGATGATGGACATGCTACATGTCCATATCCTGATCTATAAGACATATGTCATGGACAGCCATCGTCCTAATACTAGGATCGCCACAGGCTGGACAGATCCCTGTGACATATATGTGACATACTACCGCCATACCATGCAACCCTGTCCATCAATGCTGCACATGTCATCCCAGTCATACATGGTGTGATGGCCGCATGGTAGATGTACTATCAACTGACTGGATCAGTAATGTGGCACTGATGCACCTTGCAGTGGCATAATGGCTGTCTGTTACAGCTTGGAAATGGTGCCCGCACATGCTATGGTTGATAACCATCCCTGCGAATGTTGTCTGACTAGCCATTGTCCCATGTCTATCACATGTGAAATACAGGCGATCCGTGGCAGGATGTTAAACAGTTGTACAGTGCTGTGTAGATGTATATGGCAAAACACATGCATGTACAGGTGTCTATGCGTATGTGTGCATTGTCACTGCTCAAGTCCGTTACGGCTGTGTCTGTGTTGATATGTGACATATACACAGCATCCAGGTCAACAGCAGTACCGTGGACACATCCAGGCATGTGCAGATAGGTAAGAACACAAGTGCAGGCAAATAGACATGCCCACAGCAAGACAACATTTACATGGAGTATGAACACTGTAATGAGGTGACACACATATATGGTGATGATATCCAATGCATAATGGGTGTGACATGTGTGTGACACAAACACATCAGTCGTGTCAGTGTCATGATGCTTTGTAAAGATAACTGTGCAGATGTAGTAGATGTCATAGAAATGTATGTGCAGCAGTATCTCTGTACATCTCTGAAACTGTGACCTGTCACCATCATTATGTCTTACAGATAATGCCCCGTACACGCCTCCCAGCATACACCCGCCAGGAGGATGATGTCCTCATCCCACAGCTCCATGACAACTATGACTTGTTGTTCAGCCATGTGACACAGCATGCCCAGCAGCGGGATGACCTGTGGCAGGATCTACGCAGGAGGGTGAACGATGTGGGTGGCCATAACCGCACCTACCAGCAGGTGCGCAGACACTGCAAGGACTTGATATGACATGCAAAACAGCGTGCCACTGCAACCGCCAGGGAACAAGGTGGAACAGGTGGTGGGCCACGAACCCAGCCCCCACTCACACACACCGAGGAGCTACTGGCCAGTCTGGGGACACCCAGGGAACAGCATCCAGAAACACTAGCTGCCATCGTGGAGGTGGGTGTCTCCCAACCAATGAGCCTGGAGTTGCCTGGTCAGTCAGTACTGCACATATGGCTATTATATCCCATGTAGTTGCATGTGTCACTGTACATTATGTAAAGTAACAACATATGCAAGGTATGTGGACACACATGCTGCATACTACAGTATGCTACGTTGTGTATGCACACATGTGCATACTATATGCTATTACACAGGTGAATGTGTTCATATGCACTGTGCAACCTGTGGCTGTCATACAGTCTTGGATAATGTTCATACTGGTGTGTCAACCCTATACAGGAACCTCTGGCATGCCGCACAGACATGAGTCCGTTGCAGGTGAGACTGTCATCAGTATCAGGCATGTTACAGTGTAGATCTATTTGCCATGTGGCCAGTTAACACTTGCACACCTGATGTTTGTTCCAGTCACGATATGCAGGTCGCATCACCCATCATTCACACAGGCCACCGATGTGTAATATATACAAACGTAATGATACACCGACTTGAAACCACAGTACTTGTCATTGCAACATGTGTGGTCAGCTGTGCATACAATGGTGGAGGTGTTCTACAATGGAGGCATATGTAGTATGCATTGGAACAACATGTGTGGTACGCACACAGTACCACACAGTGAGCTGTGATATGGGCAGCCCACAGGTGTCACCATTGTGTCATATGCCCCTGCATTGGGTGCACACATTGTGATGTGCCACCTGACATGTCCCAGACATGTAGTGTTCTGTCTGCAATATTGTCACACTATCGCATGACCTATACCCCACATACCAAACATACAACTCGTTGTCTGCATAGCCCTGTGGATTGTGACATATCTGACATCTATGGGTGTATGTCATATGGGACAACACAGACATGTGAGATAGATGGCCATCACACACAATTGGCCAACACATGTGCACACATGGCCATGGGGGATGGCCAGAGACATGTAGCCACACAGTACATGGGATGTGTATAAACCCTGTTGCACATTGTCCACACATTGTCCAATTATAGCCTTAGTTGACCGATTATACAGTTGATGTGGTACACTGGACAACCTAAAAGCCTGTGCACAGCTACTGGAGGTGTCACTGAAGTCTACCATATACTATCTGTTGAACATCACGACTGTTATGGCTATGCAATGTGTACATATTATGCATTCTACAGCAACATAGATGCCTCATGATGCCATGCAATGGCACAGTGTCTGCACTTCACACTGTATAGCAATGTAGACGGCTCACACTACCCTCCCATGCTCATGCACATTTGCTAAACATGCATTCTATCTGTAGGGCATACACACAACACTGCAATGTGATGCCCATTATGATGCTGTACATGTGTCAGGACACCATTGTGTCAGACATGTATGCATGTTAATGCACATGTCAGCAGATTGCATGTCAAGGTCACGTCAGCCATGTGTACTGTTATCCTGTTCTGGGCTACATGGTGTATCACGGGGATGCATGCATACTACCATGATTGTGTGAACTGCATGGCTACTGATATGACACCTGCTTGCTGTAGTGCACACCCCAGAGAGGTATGCTTACTAACACTATTAATGTCTGAGCTGCATGCCCTCTGCTGTATCGCAGGCATGCTGCATGCCATCTGACAAATCACATGCATGGTGTGTCTGTGTGTGTCTGTGTTTGTGTGTGTGTGTGTCTGTGTTTGTGTGTGTGTCTGTGTTTGTGTGTGTGTGTGTCTGTGTTTGTGTGTGTGTGTGTCTGTGTCTGTGTGTGTGTGTGTCTGTGTTTGTGTGTGTGTGTGTGTCTGTGTGTGTGTGTGTGTGTGTGTGTGTGTGTGTGTGTGTGTGTGTGTGTGTGTGTGTGTGTGTCTGTGTGTGTGTCTGTGTGTGTGTGTGTCTGTGTCTATTGTACTTTACAGTATTTCTTTGCATTCACAGGTGATGTAGGTGCGTTACCCTCCTGCAGTCCATCTGATGTTAGTGTCCCCACAGATACTAGCAGTGATGAACATATGCATAAGGTACAGGCAGGGTTGTCAGGGGCTGAATCTGTGCCAATGGTTACCATCCCAGCTATGTCCCCCTCTTCCCCGCACACAGTTCTGCTGCCAACACATACCGCATCACCAGTGGCCATAGAGGAAGGACAGTCAGCGTCTGTTAGCGTGGAACAGGAATGTGTGGTGGCTACAGAAGGTGTGTCTACACACCATGGTGTCAGTGTAATGACTGCAGATGTGCCACACAGGCATGTGGCGGTGCTGCTCGTAGGAGGACCTCTGGCAGACATGCACCTGCAGGACAGAGCGCAGCAGCTGGTATCACCAGACGCATGTTCCAGACTGTAATGGCGGCACAGGCATGTGCTGAACGGCAGAACAGAGAAGGGCAGAGGCTGCAGAGGGCTGCTATCCATACCCTAAATGACAACATCCAGGCATTGGCAAATGCTCAACAGCAGATTGCTAATGTTCTGGATAGGCGATTAGGTAAAATGGTCGGAATCCTTGACCGAGGCATGGCAATCCGCGAGAGGGATCTGTCTGTGCTGGAACATCTGGTAGGAGTGAGGCATAGGCCACGTGGACGTAGGCTAGCAATACCACCTAGTGTAGGTCGACGTGAGCATGCCACCTCACATGCCCGCTCCCATAGTGCTGGTAGCAGTAGCAGTGCAGTTGGTGCTGCGCTGTCAACACCAGGACACAGCAGGCCACGTGGAGGTGGCCCTGGACATTCTCAGCGGGGACACGGTTCGAGCGGACATGTGTCATCGGACAGTAGCCACTCTGTACCTCCACCTGGTAGTGCCCATGCAACCCCAGGCAGGCACAGGTCACATGGCCGTGGACGGACACAGATTGCCCATACATGTCAAGCAGAGTGCCTCTTTGGACCTCTTCAAGAGGAACCTTGACTATTGGATGGAAGAAAGGAAATTCACCCCAGGGATCACGTCAGTCACCCTGCTAGACAGGGGTCCAGAAAAGTAAATAATGTGGGAAGAAATAGCCAGGGAATTGTTATGGCTAGGCTTGTATAGGCCCTAGGGCTGATAGCCTAGTACCAACCTATGAACCTATGAACCTATGAGCTGTACAACCTGCTCTGTACAATCTGGGGCTGTCAATTATACCCCGTGTAGGCCTCACAAATGGCAGAACTGTGTACACACATACACGCACACAGCAAACACAACTGTAGGGCTCCACAACATCTACATGCATTCTGAACAGACATGTCCAATCAACTCACCGGCCCTTACACACACACATGATGTTATCCATTGGTGCAGCCTATGCTCCTGGCAAACATATCACCCTGTGCATATGATGAAGCCTGTGCCGCATCCCTGTCATCCACACCATCGGTGCAGGGTTATGCACAAATATTCTGATGCACAGGGTGAACAGCATAGTGAGAGGTGTATGTAATATTACCTGTGTATGCATAGTGAGGGATGTGTATGTTGCAGTGGTTGTGTGTGAATACTGAGAGATGTGTATGTGACATAGGTTGTGTACTGTCGACATGCACCGGTCATACCATGTAGTGCAGGTGCAGCATGCATTGTGATGTGTTCACGGTATGTGTCTCGGTTACATCTGTAGCACCATGTTGGTTGTGATACCCTGGTTCCCTCCTATGGTGTACTTGCTTGTGCCTACAGGTAGCAGTGTTTGCAGTCCCCTACGTGTAACTGTGGATTACTCACAGGCACGTCTGGCAATATCAGCATGCTACATGTACCCTCAACCTGACTGTTGGAAACACCAACATGACACAGATGTCCGCACATATACTGCACCTGACGCATGTGGTCAGTGCCACAGGCTACACTGGACAGAGACGTGACATACATAGCAGGACACATTACAGGTATGGTGACATGGTGCAGGGGTTGTACACAGCGGTCTGGCCAATGATGATGTGAGGTGTCACTTGGTAGCTGGAGGCCACACTGTGCAGCAGTAGGACCCTGTAACAGTACAGGAACATGGCCATATTCACGGGGTGTACACCACTATAACGCACACCCCATAGTGTGCAGGTGGGGACCCTTGCCTATGTGGTCATCACCCTCACAGTACTATGCACCCACACGACGTGTCACAGAGAAGGAACATGCACAGGTAGCCAGTATGGCTAGGACCTATGGCATCAACAGGGTAGTGCACTGCATCACCATTACGGGTTAGTCACCACGTGGGGTTAGTGATCATTTCTCACCATATATTAGCATACACCCTTACAACAAGCACCAGCATACATACAGACACACACACACTGTGGTGACCACACATGTGTATACGGACAGCCGACATGTGTGATGCACCACACCGGCCGACGTCATGCTTTCCACACTGACTTATGTACAGATCTCTACAACGGTGTACAGGGACATGTAACAACTGGGACATATTCCCCACGATATGTGGCATCTCTGGTCACACATTCGGACACACATGGCAGTGCTGGGAATGATACACCTGCCATATGATGACACGTTTGATAGACATGCAGCGGTATTGATTGCATTATGTGTACCAATGCTATATCTGGCAAATGTGCTCCTATATGCACACAGGAGGTTGTAGGTGTTACAGGTGCCATGTGACATATAGTTGGTAACACCTGACCGCTGTGTATGCATTATGTCAGCACCATCACGTAACAGCGACATAGCGTACTGTTTGCACATGGCATGATAGGATGGTGTGTGACACAACTGTGAGCCACCCCCTGCACACATACATCTACACAGGTGGTTCACCACGTTATGTACAAACATCCCTCCATATGTGCTGTTTGTATGTCACCGTATACAGGTGTCAATGATGGGTCTGCATTGCGACTGCATGTCGTAGGTAGGTGCAACTATGTTACGGGCATCGGCCACTGCACATGCATGGTTGCTGCATGCACAGTACAGATGTCACATGTGTCTTCTGTTGCCATGTTTGTATGCATTGCTATTGTTGGACATGTGTGTTGACATACATAACACATGGACTGTGGTATGATATCACGGGTGTCACAGGCGACCAGTACAAGGGTATGTGTCCCGGTCAAGATTGCTACCCCCTGTAGTGTGAGCATTCAATAGACATGGGCCCACCTTCCATTCGCTTGTGTAGCATTGATTAGGCCACTGTTATGCACGAGGTACATCAAAGTCTATGTATGTATGTGTTGTGTGTGCAGTCCATGCACACATCCACACAAACACATGTATGACATATCCAGATGTGTGTTCATTGGTGTACAGCAACAGTCAGGTGTCACAGCTGTGTAAGGGCCGTGGTATGTCTTGAGCCAACCTGTTCATGTATACTGGTATCACTGCAATGCATAACACCTGTTGGATCCCTGTTGGTACATGTGTACTCTGCACAGCTGGTGTACACCTCTGTCCAGCCCAGTGGTCATGTGTCATATGGTGTCGTGGTACTGTAAGGCTGTGTAGTGCTGCACCGACGACATGGTGCTGACTTGACAGCTACAGTGTACACTGCAGTGTGTACATGTGTGACCTGCACCTGTGACAGCTGTGATGGCAGCTGTGTGTGTACAGGTCACTGCATGTGTGACCGCCCTGTGCGTGAGGACAGTTATACCTTACTGTGGCCTTCTGTACTGTGCCCTTCTGTGTGTACACTCCATCTGCATGCACGCCATTCCTTTGCAACAGCTAAGTGTGTGAGCATGCCCAGTATGCTGTTGTGTAGATGGACACACAGTACAGTCCATGTACGCAGTTGTGTAGATGGACACACGGTATATTCCACACTGCGCCCTTCCATGATTAGACTCCGTGTGCATGCAAGATGGCCCTTTGCAACTGCTGTGTGAGCATGCCCAGTACACCATTATGTAGATGGACACACAGTACATTCCACACTGCGCCTTTCCGTGATTAGACTCCGTGTGCATGCAAGATGGCCCTTTGCAACTGCTAAGTGTGTGAGCATGCCCAGTATGCCGTTGTGTAGATGGACACACAGTACATTCCACACTGCGCCCTTCCATGATTAGACTCCGTGTGCATGCAAGATGGCCCTTTGCAACTACTAAGTGTGTGAGCATGCCCAGTATGCCGTTGTGTAGATGGGCACACAGTACATTCCACACTGCGCCCTTCCGTGATTAGACTCCGTGTGCATGCAAGATGGCCCTTTGCAACTGCTAAGATAGCCCTTTGCAACTGCTAAGTGTGTGAGCATGCCCAGTACGCCGTTGTGTAGATGGACACACAGTACATTCCAAACAGACGTGTGATACTAAGCGTGTGGGCATGGCCATTGACATCCTGTATAGCCATGGTGGTCATCCAGGCAACAGATGTCCATTTTCAATGTCACGATGGATGCCTACATTGAACACACTGGTTGCTGTCTCGAAGGGTGTACTGTCTGTGGCGCATCCCGTATCTATTTAGTGTTGTAGTGCTCTGTAGATATTTAGTTGGCCCGATGACAGCACTGCAGTGTTTGTCTACGTCTACCTTGGGACAGTAATATGCTTTCAGACTGCTCACTCTCTAAACATTCCCTATCGGCATCTTTGCCTTTGCGGATGATGTCATCCATCTAGAAGTATGCCTCTGGGAGTGCTGTGTTCAGTTATCTCAGTAGCATGTTCTGTAAATGCGTAATGCTGTAGTGTGATAAGGTAGTTAGGTGTATGTTCAACTCCCAGCCCTGCCGTGTGTGTGTGTGTGTGTGTGTGTGTGTGTGTGTGTGTGTGTGTGTGTGTGTGTGTGTGTGTGTTTCCAGCTGCCTGGGGACACAGTAATGCTTTCAGATGCCTCACAACACATACATTCCCTATCGGCGTCTTTGCCTTTGCGGATGATGTCACCCACCTAGAAGTATGCCTCTGGGAGTGCTGTGTTCAGTAATCTCAGTAGCGCTTTCTGTAAATGCGTAATGCTGTAGTGTGATAAGGTAGTTAGGTGTATGTTCAACTCCCGGCCCTGCCAAGTGTGTGTGTGCATGTGTGTGTGATTCCAGCTGCCTGGGGACACAGTAATGCTTTTAGATGCCTCACAACACATACATTCCCTATCGACATCTTTGCCTTTGTGGATGATGTCACCCACCTAGAAGTATGCCTCTGGGAGTGCTGTGTTCAGTAATCTCGGTAGCGCGTTCTGTAAATGCGTAATGCTGTAGTGTGATAAGGTAGTTAGGTGTATGTTCAACTCCTGGCCCTGCCAAGTGTGTGTCTGTGTGTTTCCAGCTGCCTGGGGACACAGTAATGCTTTTAGATGCCTCACAACACATACATTCCCTATCGGCGTCTTTGCCTTTGCGGATTATGTCACCCACCTAGAAGTATGCCTCTGGGAGTGCTGTGTTCAGTAATCTCAGTAGCACGTTCTGTAAATGCGTAATGCTGTAGTGTGATAAGGTAGTTAGGTGTATGTTCAACTCCCAGTCCTGCCAAGTGTGTGTGTGTGTGTGTGTGTGTGTGTGTGTGTGTGTGTGTGTGTGTGTGTGTGTGTGTGTGTTTCCAGCTGCCTGAGGACACAGTAATGCTTTTAGATGCCTCACAACACATACATTCCCTATCAGCGTCTTTGCCTTTGTGGATGATGTCACCCACCTAGAAGTATGCCTCTGGGAGTGCTGTGTTCAGTAATCTCGGTAGCGTTCTGTAAATGCGTAATGCTGTAGTGTGATAAGGTAGTTAGGTGTATGTTCAACTCCCAGTCCTGCCAAGTGTGTGTGTGTGTGTGTGTGTGTGTGTGTGTGTGTGTGTGTGTGTGTGTGTGTTTCCAGCTGCCTGGGGACACAGTAATGCTTTTAGATGCCTCACAACACAGACATTCCCTATCGGCGTCTTTGCCTTTGAGGATGATGTCACCCACCTAGAAGTATGCCTCTGGAAGTGCTGTGTTCAGTAATCTCGGTAGCGCGTTCTGTAAATGCGTAATGCTGTAGTGTGATAAGGTAGTTAGGTGTATGTTCAACTCCCAGTCCTGCCAAGTGTGTGTGTGTGTGTGTGTGTGTGTGTGTGTGTGTGTGTGTGTGCATGTGTGTTTCCAGCTGCCTGGGGCCACAGTAATGCTTTTAGATGCCTCACAACACATACATTCCCTATCAGCGTCTTTGATTTGCGGATGATGTCACCCACCTAGAAGTATGCCTCTGGGAGTGCTGTGTTCAGTTATCTCGGTAGCGCGTTCTGTAAATGCGTAATGCTGTAGTGTGATAAGGTAGTTAGGTGTATGTTCAACTCCCAGTCCTGCCAAGTGTGTGTGTGTGTGTGTGTTTGTGTGTGTGTGTGTTTCCAGCTGCCTGGGAACACAGTAATGCTTTTAGATGCCTCACAACACATACATTCCCTATCGGTGTCTTTGCCTTTGTGGATGATGTCACTCACCTAGAAGCATGCCTCTGGGAGTGCTGTGTTCAGTAATCTTGGTAGCGCGTTCTGTAAATGCGTAATGCTGTAGTGTGATAAGGTAGTTAGGTGTATGTTCAACTCCCAGCCCTGCCAAGTGTGTGTGTGTGTGTGTGTGTGTGTGTGTGTGTGTGTGTGTGTGTGTGTGTGTGTGTGTGTGTATATATATATATATATATATATATATATATTTGTAATATGTATGTGGATATTAGCACTATTGAATGTGCTGCATTGTCTGTACATGATCACCTTGGATGTATCTGAATGTGCTATGGCTCTGTGATAGTGCACATACTGTGGCTGTAGTGATCCTGGGTTATAGTTGTGTAGTGACCAGTTATTTTGTTGCTGGGTATTACAAGGGACATTGAAAACAATGATAGTACAGCACCTTTAAACGGTCATGTGCACATCTCAGCAGCAGTCAGCAGTGGTTATTACTTTGGAGGATGAGTATGGCTTATATAACTATGTATTAAATGACAATACTATGCAAATCAAGTTAACATTACTGACACCCATTTATCCACAGGTTGTGTTACAGATCCCAAGAATGTATGTGTATACATTGCCAGGTGCAGGACTGGAATATGGTTGAATGCATGGAGGGGTGTTCATGGCCAGGAATGGCGATCTGTACAGCCTGGCAGGTACAGTCTGTGACTGTCCCACAACCTCCAGTATATGGCTGACACATGCTGAAACAGTGTACATGCAGAGACACACATAAAACAAACAGCTAGGGATAACACATACACGCACACATTGCATCAACACTGGGCCATGCAAAACCTGTTGTCCCTCACACACACACAAATGCATACATGTTGATTGGATGGTTCAATGACAGGCTCTGGAAAAGAAACTACATACCCTGTGCATATGATGACACCTGTGCCACCTCTTGTAATGTGTAACATTGATGCAGGTACATAATAACATGGTGCTGATGCACAGGGTGGCTTCATAGCACTGTAATAATATTACAATGTTGTTAACACAAAGTGTGATTTCCTTCTAGGTGTATGTAAGCAGGCATGATACATTACAGCTATTATCATCAATGTAGTATAGTGTACAGCACTGTTAATTCTGAAGATGTATTATCCATCCATGTGCCATTTGACTGATGTGTCAAGTATTGGCAGCATGTGTTTCAGAGTGTGCAGTACGTGTGTGATGTGTGTAGTACAGATTTTCACGTATTTATATGTGAACATGGTGAAGGTGCACTGTCTGCATGTACATGTATAGTGGACACATTGGAATGGTGACATGCCCTGTATTACACACTGTTAACACTTCATAGTTTCTATTGGTGGCCAGTATGCATTATACTACACATATTGTTGTACTTGTCTACACATGTGTGATTGCTATGGTTTTACACGCTGCTGTGGGTGATGCTGTTACTATCTGTGATTGTTTTGCATTATGGTAGTAGACACGATCCCAACAGTCTGAATAACCAATTGTTATATGATATCTTCACAACCTACCCACACATGTAGGACACACAGTAGCATGTGGATCCTACATGTACTATACTATACCAGTACGCACTGGTATTGACCACCACACATTGCTGGGACCATTACTGTTTGACATGTAGCCATGTTAGTTACAAGCAAAGACAATAGGGATATTCCTGTCCACATCTGGGAATTCATACTGTGGCCTAGAATGCATTCTGCACATGACACAGTTATTCTACACAAGGGTATCATACAGACAGATACGTGTTATCCAACCCATGCTGTAAACCTATAAGGCTAAAAAGAGTCAGTTATCCACATTTACTACACATACTTTACCAACAGTAACACATAGGTATTACACCCCAATATGTATAATGGGTAACAATGTGTACATATAGATAAGTGCTATGTCATTTGTCATTTGATATTTGCATTTTCAATGGTATTTTGAAATACATCACTGTATCACATATGCAATGAGAGTTCTGCATGCATATCCTCCAAGGTGGTTGTACAACTATGATGAATGTCCATTATTGTCATACTTTGCTGTGTTTGAACTGTTCTGCAGTAATACACATACATGAACAGTCACTCACACTATGTATATAAACTGTCATATGTATGTGTGTGTGTGTGTGTGTGTGTGTGTGTGTGTGTGTGTGTGTGTGAGACACAGATGACCTAGGCTACAGACAATTCTGGTACATGTAGTTGACAAGTGCTTTAATGCTCCACCAAATGTGTCCAGGCACCAGAACTGTGACTTGAGCGACACAAACACATGCTAGAGTAAAGTTTCTGTATGTGCGTGTGCCTCATTATGGCATTCCTGTTCATGTGTGTGTGCATTTCTGATGTGTGTCATCAGCCACAGTTGAACAGCACATCCAGCATCCCCCACTAGGTGACCATGAGGGTTGTCCCCATTGCCAAATGTTTTGTACAGCTGCGTCAGATGCCACATATCGGAAACATTGCAGCTTCCAGGGCATCCAGCACACACATTCATTATTATGGGCTGGCCATCACACACAAACCGCCACTTCATGGAGGGGAAGCCCTTGTGGATGATGTAGGCCCTACCACACTCACTGGCTGGTGCTTTGATGCATATGTGCGTGCAGTGTATTGAACACAGTACTTAGGGTATTCCACTATTGTGTGGAAAAGACACATATTGCTGCCCAATACCTTATGGGAATTGGGGATATATACATCATCACTGACATGTGCTGACATGGCATTCATGAACTGGTGCAGTACCCTGGATGCTGATGTTTGTAAAATCCACATCATATCACCAGTTGATCTCTGGAAGGTACCTGTTGCTGGTATCCTTAGGGCAACACATACCTTGGTTTCCACTGGGATAGGTTTCCCTCTGTTGGTTCTGTGTGTGAGACATGGCCTGCACAGCTCCACAATCTTCTGCAGGAGGTCTCTGTCCACTCTATAGCGCTCTACTATCTCCAGCTCATGTAGCCCCTGGTAGGTTACCCTGTGCCTGCACACTCCTCTCCGTCTACTCACTGTGTGATGCTGAGCAGCATTCACATTGGCAAAACCCTCCACATGTTGCATATGTTGACGTATAATCGCAATGGCAGCCCCTAACATTATGTTGTCTCAGTTAAGCTTTTACAGTTTTCACTTCTCTTAGTATACTACAGTGTTGCAGTGTGTCTGAGAAAAACATGGTGGAATGCTGTTTGTAGAGTTGTACGTGCTGTGCTGTGCTGGCCTACTGTACTGGCTGTGTAATATACTCAGTCTGATTGTTTTCACCTGCTAGCTGTGGTAGTTCTCCTTGGTTAACTTACTGCTATTTGTTTACCTTCTTTTTCACTGTTTGTGTCCGCAGTGAGCGGCGCCGCGCATAGGAGCACAGTGAAGTGCACATCCACTTCCACGTGCGCACACAGGCTTATACATGCGTACAAACACTTACACTGGCTTACACAACATTACACGGGCTTCAACAATCTTACAGTAGCTTACTCCTTCTTCAACTCGCACACACGGGTAGACACACATGCACACATGCTTACTCGGGCTTACAGGCTTGCACGGGCGCAAGCACACTTCACCAGGTTTGGAAGGAACTTCAGTGATATCCATGGCGTACACCATCAGTTTACTGACTTTACCTAGGATAAATCATAACACGCCTCTTCCACTGATGAGTCACTGACAGCAAACATGTGACACACTGCTCCAATAAGATTACAGTGTTTTATACATACACACTCATGATGTCACCTATCTTCTACGCTGATAGTCCCCTAAACATACTCTTACACTGTAGAGGCTTGGCCCATATGGCATGACAAATTGTGCGTCACTATCCTCAGCCTCAATTGCATAGGATTGCCTACTAATGCTTGGTTACATCTCTGAGAGTGCGCTTCCACACATAGCAACCACTACTCAGTAGCCATGCTGTCTTCAGCTTGCCATTCACCTGCATGACGAACTAACTTTTAACTGACATTACAATTTGTATGTATATTTTACATATTTGTCTTGTTTTGTATGCACAGCGCGTACTCGCGCCGTTGCGCTACGCTTAAACACCGGAGATCGGGGGAGGACAACTAGAGTTTTATTAATTTCCAATGGAAAAACATGCCACTGGCCTTATATTTGGCCAGTGGCATGCTTCTTCAACTAAATCCATCCTTTATTTGCAGATGACATTGCTCCGTTTAGCTACCTGCAGAATGTTACTCGGTTAACATCCGTGTACATTTCTGCATATAACTCTACTCTTGCACGGACAGCTTACTGTTTCATGTATCGCATATTTTACATCATTTGCATAACTTTCACCTACAAATGGGGTAATTTGCATATCCTAACATTGTCCGTGCAACGTTCATTTTAGGGGCTGTGTTACACGCCCCTGCAGGATATTGCTGAATAGCTCAGCAGACGTCTTGCCTTGCTCTACTTTTACTCTACTTGTACACACCGACCAAAGCTTCGTGAATCCTGGCCTAAGCTTTGCTGTGTGCTAATATGTCTATTTGTGGAGTAAGCATGGCTGTAGGTATGTTTTGACCTGCTACGTCTGTCATTTCTACAGAGCAGCTCCCACTTTCATCATTTGTAGAGGTGACAGCCCTATAGGAACTATATGTACAGCTGTGACATTTGACAAGTCCACACATACCTGCGGTCAATACTAAACTGACTACTTCAGCACTTTTCATACCTTCAGATTTGTCTTGTAGTGGTATAGTCGATAATACTGTTTCCTATAACATGTATCTGTTTCTGATACAAGATATGTCATTTTATTACACCACTACACACAATATATGAAGAAATCACAGGCCAGATGCCATTACATTCCTTTTGAAGGACACACCCGCCCAGAGTGTTGTGTTCCTCACAAAAGCCAACAGGTGCTAATCAAAACATATTCTGCTATCATCTACCTTATGTGTTCACCGGTATTTGCGCTTTCCATCAGTGGCAGAACTCATATGCGAGTGTGGGAGACTGAACACTGTATCGGGGACACTGCATAGTACCCTGAGGGACACATTTATGTTTCTATTAACCTTCCACATTGACTATCACAGGGCATAAGTATTCATCCAAATTTATCGAGGTACATGCTTTTGACTTATACATGTTTTATCATTTGTCATCACGTCTTTCTTCACACCTGTCCACCTAATCTCACTAATTCTGTACATTTATTTAGGTCAGGGTTACCTTCATACCTCTCAACTGTACACATTTTGGGTAAATGTCCCGAACTTAGACTTCTGCTTTTGTTCCTTTTTTAATAATATTGTGCCTTTCTGGTAATTTAGTGGCAAGTCTTTAGGGACTGTGGGGTTAGACAATAATGACAGACATTAGTAGTTTACAATTAATAACCCTCAAAACATTCATACTAATGAATGATCCATTATTCTATCAACGTTCTGACTTTGTAAGAGGAATATTTGAAATATTCCCTATTTGTACTTATTTTAAAATGCCTTTGTCCAGATGTCTTATTCTGATTGAGAGGTATGGTTACCATCTTAATCGTACGCATGTACGTCCATGATAATCGCTTACACGACACTAATATAACTCCCTACGTCTTCCCCGATAGTTTACACAATATCCAGTAGATGGGTTCTTCATTTTTGGAAGTTAGAGGTGTCTGCTATACCCACATAGGAATATTAATCACTCCCATGGGGCGGACCTCATAAATCTGTGCCAACCAACACCTAGGCACCTAGGCCCATTATTGCATACCCATGATTCCCAGACCTGACACCCCTCCACAGTAGTCATAACACATATTTAATGTGAGCGATAATAAAGTATGAAGACACTTCTAAGCACTATCCACTCTCCGCATGTCGGGACATATGTCATACATTCTGTCAACCCATGTGTTATTACACTTGCACAAGCTACTGTTGCATGTACAGCTATATTGTAGTTGCTGATGACACTTCTTTGCAGCAATCATTACAGGACATCGCGTGTATAGATTCACATTTTTTGGGGTCCTGCAAAGGACACCTATATCCATGTTTAAAGAGTAGGACTTGCAGATCTGGCACACTGATACTTTCCGGGCAATAGTTTTGAGAGCAGCAGTGTATTTACCTTAATTGCATGTCTGTATGTCTATCCATACTAGCTATGGTGTAACCTATTTATGTACATGTGTTATATCTACGAGGACATTTGTTTATATATTTGTTAGGTATATATCAATTAATGTTGTATGTGTTTGTGTATATATATATATATATATATATATATATATATATATATATATATATATATATATATATATATATATATATATATATATATATATATATATATATATATATATATATATATATATATATATATGTCTGTACATTCTTTATTTCATATATTTATTTAGTTTAAGTCTGTGGATATATATCTCTATACACAAATGTATATATCCATATATACATATATAGACATTATGTGTAGAAACCAGCATTCATTTGCTATGCTGTGAGTGGATTACACATGCACAGGCGCACTTGCATTTCCTTATTGTGGGTTACGCGCAGGCGCACATGCATATCCTTATTGTGGGTTACATATGTTTACTAAGTCTTTATGCTTACGTGGGCTTTGTTACTTGTGACAGTACCAGTAAAATATCTGTAATCCGGTTAACGGACATATGCGAAACACACGTTCACCTTTACATATTTAAATGTCTGTACAGCACAGACGCATTCATTACACATTAACATTATATGTGCTGTAGTCGTAGTTGAACCGGGACTGCATTCACGTTGGCCGGATGCTGTAACCACTATACTTTTGGTGTTCTGACTCATTTATATGCATACCCATAGTACATAGCTACATTAACATATGCCTCACCGCTTCACTTACGACACAGGCATCCATTCTCCTGCTGGGAAAAATGCGGTACTACATATTACACATTCCCTATTCCCTACTGCTCTGGACCCAAGCTGCATATTTAATCACTGCAGGGATATTCAGAACCTCAAGACTTATAGTCCTGACACATACAAGTCTTTAATTGTCAGGGTGTTCATGTGGTGATCTGGGTTTAGGCTTGTCCGCCTGGTGAACGGAACTGCCCTGACCGTGTTCAAATGTCAGACAAAGCACATGGACAGAGTTTGTCCATTTTAAACATTTTATCTGTGTTTACAGACACAGGTGTTTGGGCACCTGTCAGCAGCTTATAATGTTGGCAATACATAATATGGGTGGGGTGGTTACAATACATAATCCACGGTGAGTGGTGTTCCCATTCGCATTATTTTACCTGTGTTTACAGACACAGGTGTTTGGGCACCTGTCAGCAGCTTATAATGTTGGCAATACATAATATGGGTGGGGGTGGTTACAATACATAATCCACGGTGAGTGGTGTTCCCATTCACATTTGACTATTTCCTGTATTCATTCATACGAGGATTATTATTTTGGACATGAATTAACTATGAATTAACTACAGGTATGCAGTAGTACAGTAAACATATGTGGAGGTTTGTTACAGTAAAAATGTACGGACCTCTGTAATACTCGGGGACTACCCCACATCCTTCACAACAATTCATGCTAATGTACATACTATTATTCTGTGAACTTTCGAAGTTTGTGAGAGCAGTATTTACATCTGTCCCTATTTGTCCACCCATCATTTTAGGCTTTGTCCAGATTTTGTTGCTGGTATGTGATTGAGTTGAATATATACTGTCGATAATTCAGTGGGGAGTAGGGTTACCACCTCTTCCTCTTTGCGAGGTGAAGTCCCACTTTGGACAGTTGTGTCCTGCGATGAAACCTAAGACATGGCAAATGTCCTGTGATTTTAAGACAAAAGTATATTTCTTATTTTCTTTAATAGTTGCATGATACAGGTATTTTGTATCTGAAACACATAACTATTATTTGGGATAGCATAAGCAATTCAAATGCTTGGCAAACAAGTGTAATTCTGTCCTTTGCACTGGCCGGGGGTATTTTTTATCCTGCATATTCTCACATTTCTACAAAAGATGTCCCACCTTGGGCATCTGAACAGGTGGCAACCCTAGTGGGGAGACCTGCATGGTGGACAGGTGTTCCATCCTGCGTAGTATGTTTTGCATGTCTGTCTAGAAACTGAACAGTACTGTGACTACACATACATGTTTTGTCCAGATGTGTACAGTAGTAGACACCGTGGTGTGTAAACAACTCTGATGTTTCAACAGGTTACTTATCCCACGCGGGATGTACACACATTTTGCCAAAACATGAACGCGCGGGCATTTGGATCTACGTAACTGTGATGGGATGTTTACAAACATGGGATACATATTTGCAATCCTGACACTGCCTAGGATGATACTTCCTACTACATATGGGGAATACTCGCTATGTGTAGGTGTACGGCTGCGCAAGGCTGGTAGCTGGATTTGGTGGACATTCAGACATGGGTGCGGGTTATGTGCTATACAGGGGATGTTGCGTATTGCATTTGCATGCATGGGTTCTACATTTGGATGTCCCGGTTCTGCATATAGCATCCTATGTGTATGTGCTGGTTACATTCCTGTTCATGTGTATAGCACATTTTAATATTCATATGTTTGTGTGAGTTTGGTATACAATTTGGACTGTCAGGTTTCTTTACAGTTGTTATATGTCCACAACTGCCCAGCTGTGTACTATCACTACCACTGTGGGACTGCTGGTTACCCTGCCCATGGTGCTAGACGTGTGTATTGGCAGCGCGCTGACATGATGTGCTTCACTTCCACTGGGTATAACTACTTACAGTGCAGTACATTACGGACACACGATTTTAAATATCATTTGTTCCATGGACGGAAACTCATATTGTGTTGCGTGCATTTCTGTTTGGTTCTCAATTTTGTGTGGCCGGGAACTGTCTTGCATGCTTTGCATACGTTTCATTATCCATGGACACTGATAGGTGTGATTACTATTGCAGGTAGACTATAATATTCAGCAGTTTAGGTTGCTCATCGACAGCCGACATTGACACGCCTCCGGGTGCAGCTTAGTAACGCCCTATGCACTCGCGCACGTGTCCTATGCATGTGGATGTGGTGGCAGCGCACCTTCATTAATATGCATATGGTGCTACTACACCATATATACGCTGCACGGCCGGCGCAGGCCTTACACCGGCCTTGCGCTGAGCTTCATGAATCCGGGGGAGCCTCTAAACAAAATTGCAGCAAATCTAAAATATAATGAGTAAACGGGCTATTACCCATCTGACAAAGTAATGCTTCTAATCCAAAAACATGTTTAATACTTGTATAAAGACTTCTTACATCTAATGTTATCCAATACATGTTATTCTTCCATATAACATTCTTTATCTTATTTAAAAAAATCAAAGGAATCTTTAATGTAGGAAGGGAGTTGTTTAGCTTCTTTCAGTAACACTCTGTGAAAATAACACCCAAATTATGTAAGAAGTATTTACAGGCAGAAACTATGGGTCGGCCCGGTGGGTTAATACTATCCTTATGAATTTTGGGTAAACAATAAAAGTAAGCTGGACCTGTTTCTTCACACATTAATTTTTTCTTAACATCATTCTCAGACCAATAGCCCAGTCTCAAACCCCTCTGAATTAGTAATGCATATTTTTTCTTAGCTTGTTCAATAACATTTTTATTCATTACTTGATACACTGTCTTGTCCTCTAATAATTCAAGACATGTTCTTAAATATTGTGTATAATGCATTATTACTATTTTGTTACCTTTATCCGAAGGTTTAACAATGTGTTATTTTTGTTTAGAAAAATCAGATAAAGCATTCTTGTTTAGACAAATTATACTCAATTTGCTTTAAATTGAAACTTTTAAATAACAATTCAAGTTCAAATTCAATCATAGAATGAAACTTCTTAATTCCTTCATGCATAAAAGGTGGAATAAATTTACTATTAATGACCACAGCAGAAGTGTCTATTGGACAATAAGCATTTAAATCACTATTGCAAGATATATAAGAATCAAATGAATCCCTATCCGACATGTAATCATCAGTGCTATAGGTATTATCGTGACCCATATTATCCAAAACACTACAAGGGAAATGATGTTCAAAATAATACCATAAATGCAGTTTCCTCACTAATTTATACACTTCCATCTTGCATTCATATAACTGTGGTATAACAGTTGGTACAAACTTCAACCCATGATTTAAGACATTAATAAAACAGTCATTAATAGAAGAACCAGATAAGTTGACTATATTACTGCAACAACAATATTTATTAATACCATTTAGTCCTTTTATTGTCACGCCATTGCCATTGTTGTCCCCCTCTGTTGCTCGCGTTCAGGGTAGCTTCTTTTTTGCTGTCGACTATTTTCTCCCTGGTAGTGAAAATTATCATGGAGATATCGCTCATTAACTGGCGATGGTAAAGGTGGATAATTATTAGTATCTTCAATTTCACTATCAAGTCTACCATTCTCTCTGGAAGACATTTCCATGCTGTTTTCACTAAAATATCTATCTCTCAAAGTTCCCGCCCCATCCTGGAAGCGGACTTTAGAACGTGACCGTTAATTGGAAGGTCTAAAGAAGGCAGTTCCTTTTTCAAAATCACGAAGATCTCTTTGAATTTTATGCATTTTCTGCTCAAGAAGTTTCTTTTCATATACATTAAGTCTATCTTGAATGCCACACAGGCAGGACTCGAAACAAACTCTCTCCAGCACAGTCATCAAATTAGTACATACACTAGAAATGTCTTTTTTGACATCAGCAAGCTTAATAATATCTCATTCTATTAGAATATTAATCCATTCTCTGGAACAAAGGTGAGCAACCTTCTCCCACCTCTGTTTAAAAACTTTATCTTCTGATGAAGTTAAGTCAAAAGGCTGAGAAGGAAATTTAATGGCTCTTAATCCACGAGGCACAATATCTAGATCTAGGTATCTCTGCAAACTGGTATAGTTATAATAAGTAGCCATTTCCTTGTTCATTAAGTTACTTAACTTGGAAATTAAAGTTTTTACCTCAACTGGATAATCCAAAGAACGTTTCCCAATATTAGCAAAGGGATTACTAGAAAGCTTGCTTCTAGTCTCTGCCAGAATACATTCCCAAATTGGTGTAGCAGAATTTTCTTCATTGCCTGTATTTCTATCAAACCGGTCTCTGTCCTGCTCTGCATTAGAGCTCAAGAAGCCATCCATTGTACGCTGAGAGGAACCCACATTTTCCTCTCTAAAAATCTGTGGAATATTAATAGCTGGGTCACTGGCTATCAGCAAAGGATAAATACTTGCAACACAGGAACAGAAAAACACACAGTTGCTTCACCACAAAACGAAAACCACAAAAGCCACTGGAACAAGTTTATTTCTCTAACGCCTCGGCCACAATCAGCCTTCAAGGAGTAATATACCAGATTTAAAAAACAGTATATATAACCCCAGCTCCAAATTGATAAACAATTAAACAATCATAAAATTTAAAAAAAATTTAAAGTAACACACATCAATTCATATAATACTTTTCCAACAACATTCTATATTCAAGCCCTTAGGCATTAATGTACCATATTTTAAAATAAAAACAGTTTCCTTCTTTAAAAGCGTAAGCTTATATCTTTCTTTCTCACAATTTTCCATTTTAATTTCTTCCAAAATAGTAGCTTTTAAACCCACAGAATTTCCACCGTGACATTCATTAAAATGCTGAGCCAAAGGGCTCTCCATCTTGTTTATTCTAATGTTCCTCAAGTGTTCTAACAATCTTACTTTAAACATTCTTTTAGTTTGTCCAATGTAGAACATATTACAATTACATTTAATAGCATAAATAACCCCCTCTGTCCTACATTCATAGGCTCCATTAACTATAAAATGAATGTTATTAATATATAAGAAAGAATTTACTATATAAGAACATCCGCTACACCTGCCACAGGGCTTCATTCCTTTAACATAAATTTGTTGATTTAATCTAATCTCTGGTCTCTGGAATCTAGTATGTACTATCATGTCTTTACCTCCTGAGTTAGACAGATGGGCAGCACTTCAAGAGCACTGATTGGGCCTATTGGAAAAAGAATCTCCAAATCCATGATTCTGTGGGTCCCCTCTGCCTCTAGGGTGACATCTTCCATTAAAATTTCTTCCTCTGCCTCTGGTGGAATTATTCCTGTGCAAATCCTGGAAAGATCCCTGTGATTTTTGGAACCACATTTTACCACCTCATTGGTTTCTACAGAAGGTCCATTGAATGGTAGAAAACTTGATTCCTATGGTAGACAGAGTCTTTCCCTCTTGTTTGCAGCAGGTAAGCACATCTTTAACTGATGGCATGAACAAGGAAGTGCTATCTTAAGGGGCATTGACAAAGGATGTCTTGAAGGGATCCACAAAATTACATAGCCTCAGCCAAGCATGTCTCCTTAGTGCTATTGCTGAACCAGCTGCTCATGAGGTACCTCCTGCAGCATGGAAGATCAGCCTCATTGATGAATTAAAAATGGATAGCAGACTGGCCAATTGAGAGGAAGTCTTTCTGAAATCCTCTGCAGACATGGACTCTGAGAGAGTGTTTGCCAGTTCCTTTCTCAAATCTCTTTGTAGCCAAGTGAAGTGTGCTAAGTAGTTTATTGACCTCAGTGTTAATGTAGCTGAGGCACACACATGCTTTCCAAATCTGTCCATCACTTTTAACTCCCTGTTCGGTGGATGTACAGAGGAGATTTGCTCTGCTAGCTCCTTCTTGGTGGCTGATAAAACCACTATAGCATCAACCGGGACACTCTTGCTCCAGTGGGATCTATCAGCAGGCTGGACCAGAAATTTGTCTGGCTGCTTGGGGATAGGTTCAACAGTGCCCAGTTCCTTCTAAGCCCAGCACAAAACCATGTCAATCAGTTCCTCTGCCGGGGGGGGGGGGGGGTCATCCAAGACATAGATGGTCTAGAACCGAAAGCCTTCAGAAACACTGATTCTGCAGGAGAAGGAGTCTGGAAAGACCAACCATCCTTCTGTTTGAGGATTTTGAGGATATCTCCCAAGGAGATGTCATTGGGTGGAGATCTGGGGGATCCTTCTCCCTCATCAAAATCAGTGTCTTCCATGACAGACTCCATGGGTAAGTCAATGTGCCTCCTCTTACATTTCCTTTTCTGAGAAATCTCCTCCATGGGGTGTTTGGGAGAGGTATCAGAAGAGGTGGAAATTCCTCTAGATGAACTGTCTGGAGACTTTTCAGAACTGTCTGTCCCTATGGAATAGGTCTGATGGGCTCAAAGCTTGGAACCAAGGGTGGGAGATTGGTAAGATCTGAGATAAGAGAGTACGGTTCTCTGTGAAGTGAGAAAGCTGTTTGTACCACCTCAAATGCCAAAGGACCAGTGGAAACCTCTCGCCTCCTCGGAGTCAAACCTTCCAAGGAAGGAAGGTCAGGTCTGCCCCAGATCTGAGCCTCATGGGGAGAATCAGATCCAAACTGTCCAGGGCTGAGGCTCCAACAGGAAGGAATGGATATGACAAAGTCAAGGCCAAACCCAACCACTTGGACCTGGCAGTGACCTCTCAGATCCATGACCTGCTCTGATTAGAGGATATCGGAGCAGAACTGGTCATGA
>NC_056731.1:1081998716-1082076216 GCF_019279795.1 Protopterus annectens | reverse complement strand
ATGTTTGGAGCATTTCATTTCTGTTTTATTGTGCCTACATTAGTGTCATTTCAAAGGATTGTCAAAGAAGATGGGCCAGACACTGTAAAGTACACAGAAATATTTTAGTCTAATGCATGTTTAGTCTAATGGCTAAACATTTCAACTTCCACTCCTCTAATACCTATATACAGCTTATTTCTCCTTTTCTTGCTTTTATTTCCCTTATTCTTATTTACTTTGCCCTTAATCTAGCTTTTACTCTTTATTTCTCAAGTTGCCCATATCTAATCCATGTTTTTCTAGCTCTCCCTCCCATCCTCTCCTCCTTATGCTTCACTCTGACATTTGTTCTATAAGTGAGTAATAAATTCTCACACTTATAGCATGTCACCATGCTTCAGTGCTAAATGATATTGTATTTATCTTGTTTTAATGATGATATATGTATTAATATTTATATTAATCTATGCATTTACAGTATAGTGTAGTAGCCGCGGTGGTGCAGTGGTTAGCGTTGTCGCCTCCCAGCAAGAAATTCTCCCATTCGATTCTTGGCTGGAGCACCTTCTGTGTGGAGTCTGCATGTCCCCCACGGTCGACTGACGGTAAAGACACGCAGGCATGTACGAACGTGAATGGGCAGCCTTCTTTGAAGGTTGGGTGTTGGGCTGGCCACTCGGCACCGTAAAAATCTACTGCCAATTATGAACGGACTGGAGTTCCTCTGTGACATTCTCTAACCTGGAAAAGCTGAAAGTCTTTTTATTTACAGTATAGTGTAATGTGATGTCATTTTTCACCTCTGTATATGCATTTATTGTACTTTTATTTGTGGAGCTTTTCTCTGGGGCCTGCACTGAAAATAAATAATGTTATCAGCTGGCAAGCAAATGTCAATGAAAAAATAAATATTTTCTAGTGTGTGACTGTGTAATTTCTATCCTAGCATCCCCCTCACATTTATTGAAGTTAATCAGTGTACAGAAAGCCATGGAAGAATCCTTCAGTCACTATTAGAGGATGCAGAAATATATAACCTCTCCCCAGCTAGTCAATATTATTTCTCAATGAACAGCCAATCACCAGATGAGATGCTAACAGATCTTTGTTTATTGACTGTACATCTAAAACTTCCTGCAGCAGTGCCAGTGAGCTGATGAGAATATGGATTTTTTTTTATATTCTATGTATTTTGGGAGAAGCATTTTTTTTTTTTATTTTAGAGAATCTGCTTTTATTTTACAGCTCTTTTCCTTTATGATTGCTATGATTAGTTCTTAAAACTACTTTATTTCATTGATTTTTCATTTTAATTTGAAGTGGTTGGAAGGACTTAGTAAGTTGTCCTGGTTTCAGATGTAATTTCCTTCACCATATATTGTCTGATCCATTCCATTTAGTTCAAAATGTTATTACTGTATTGTGCATACATATTAAATGTAGGATAAAAAGTACCTTTTCATTCCTTATACCTCCTTACTCTCACTTCTTCGCTTACTTCCTTACTTCTATCAAAATGTCTTCCCTGACCTTGTCTCCAAATATACCATAAGCCTGTTTTTCCCCTCACTTCATATTGCAATTTTTGTTTGTATTAGACTAACTTACCTTTAATTTCTCTACAAACTGTCTAAAATTTCTATACATATTAAATAATTGTCATACAACTTGTAGCAATTCTTAACCAATGTTTTTATATTATCACTGATGTGTTATACTTATTTAAACTGCAGATGTTTTTGTTTTATTTTTCAAGAATGTAAAATTATTGTTCTTAGAATCTTTTGTGATAATCTGGAAATGTTTCTCCCTGGGCCTCCACTGAAAATGGTCTTCTACCCAGCTGGACTTTCTCAGTAAGCAAATTTCAGTAATTAAATAAATAAATTGTGGATCACAGATAGGACAGCATGAAAGAGATGCTAACTTGTTTTCTTACGTGCATCAATAGTTAACTGCTAAGGATATTGATTCTGAATTTTTTAAAGAAACATCATCATTATCATCAACCACATGTTTTCCCATTTTCTACATATGGTTAGAGCGTTGTATCCGGTGTCACCATCTCTCTCTTTTAAATGCCACTCTTCTACCTTCTTCTACACTCATGCCTGATTGTCACAAGTATTTTCTCAGACAATCCATCCACCTCTTTGATGTGCATCCTTGTTTCCTCTTGTCTTCTTCCTGTCTATCCCAAATCTTCTTCACCAGATTGTATTTTGTTTTTCTGCACATGTGCCTGAACCACTGTAAACTGTTCTCTTTGAGATTTTCTGCAATTGGAGCTACTTTGGCTTCTATGCCCTCATTTCTTTGTTTGTCCCACAGTGTGCATCCTACCACCTATCTGAGATACTTCATCTCCATCACCTCTAACTTCCTTAACTGTTCTGCCTTTGCTACCCAGGTTTTTGTACCATAAAGTAGTGCTGGTTGTACCACTTTTTTGCACATCTAACTTTTGAGCTTCTTTAGAATTCTTCTGTAATATACTACACCCGGCACTCTGTGTCAGTTGGCTGCAGCTCCTCTGACTCTAGCTTTGATGTCCTCATTCAGACTTCCCTTCTCTCAACCATCCATCCCAGATACATGAAACTCATAGATTCATAGATTAATACTAGGCTAACTGCCCTTATGAGCCATTTTAAGCCTAGCCAATTATCCCCTGTGAGATTCAAACCTTGTACCTTGCGTTTGTAAGGTAAACACCTTAACCATTAGGCCACCCACCCAACCCTGTTAACCTGTTCCACTATTTTCCCTTCTATTTCAATTCTCAGCTTCTTCTGATTTCCCCAATTTGCTGCCATTACACCTGTCTTATCTGTACTCAGTTTCATCCCATATGCCTCCAGTGTTGCATTCCATTGCCCTATCCTTTGCTGAAGTTCTTGCTCAGAGTCTGCCTGTAATACCACATCATCTCATCCAACTTTGCTGTCCTGTCCTCTCTGACCTATTTACTAATGTAGTCTATTACCAGTACAAACAGCCGTGGGCTCAGATCTAAACAGTGATGCACACCAACTCCCTATGGAAACCCCTCTGTCAGACCTAACATGGCTTGTGCTTGAGTCATAGGGTCCTTGTACATAGTTTGCACTAATTCTACCAGTGTTTCTGGGAAATTTAAGCATGGTAGAACTCTACAAATCAGCTTGTTTGTAACCTTCTGATATGCTTTACTTAAGTCTAAGTATGCCCAGTTGGACTCTTTCTTTATCTCTAGCTTCTTTTCAACTGTATAAAATAAAAATACATTAAAAATGCATTATTGTATCATTTAGGAAATCATCTACCCCAGGGAACTACCACACTGACAATATGCCCCTAATAGTTGGCCCAGTTGTTAAGGATTTGGAAACCTATGTGGACAGTGACTTAATATTTGACCAACATGTATCTATTTTTTGTAAGAAAACCCTTCTATATTGTACAGCGGATAAACAAAGAGATTATGTCTAGATCTAGGGATGTCATTGTCCCCCTTTACTCTGCCCACATTAGGTCAATCATTGAATATAATGTCCCTTTTGGCATGTATCTGTCCAGACACATGCAACAATGGGGATGCCCACAGGAATAATTAACTAAAAGGATACAACACCTAAACAACATGTCCTACATGGACTGACTCAAAGTCCTGTCACTGTACTCAGAATCCTCCAGACTGCTAACAGGTGACCTAAGTCTGGCATACACGGCATCCTGCAACCTATTACTCCTGTATTTACTGCACATCAGTGAGTCAAGTGGCATCAGAAATGCTCAATCTTGGGATCTAAACCTCTTCCGCAGCATCAAGAGAATGGGTTTGAGGGACAGCTATATTTCATAGATGATGCTACTGCTATGGAACAGACCACCCATCCATACAAGGCAAAGTTCATTCCTGTCCATTTTCTACAGTAACTGAGATCTGTGGAGGAAAAACAGAAAATGTACTCCAGTACTGCCCATTGTACTACTAATGGACAGATCCAGCTCCTAAATGCTTTATCCCATGCACAGATCCCCTTAAACTATCTATGGTATAATCTCAGTTCTTTTCTTTAGGGATAATATATAATTATCAACCATGGGATGGGTTATTTTGAGCACAGAAAGGGAAAACTGGCAAGATGTAAAATGGCTGACAAGGGCAGCTAGCCCATTACTTACCTATGAACCTACAAGCCTATCTGTCTCACTGCAAACATTCGGGTGGTACTGCTGCTTCCTGATCTGAATCTGCATTGCATTGAACTACTCTGTCTATTCATTTATCAATCACCCCTCCAGAGCTTTCATGCAATGTGACAGGAGTTTGATACTTCTGTGCTATCCACAGTTGTGAATGTCTCCTTTGTTCTTGAGCAGTGACACTAGTATGCTCATTCTGCAGTTGTCTGAGATATGCCTTTCTCTCCACACTGCTATAAGTACCCTCTGGAGCCATTTTTCCCCTCTCTCACGCAACATCTTTATCATATCTGTTGTCACCTCATCTGAGCCTGCTGCTTTCCCTGAATTAATTTTCCTTAGTGCTGTTCTTACTTATGCCATTGTGGGCTCCTTCTCTTCTCTCATTGTAGGCTGTGTCTGGGGCAGTTGTACTCCTTCCATCTGCCTTTGTTGTCCTGTGGACTGGTGAGTAGGTTGTTGCTGGCATCCCTTATGAATTGTGTTTTACTGTCTTCTTTGTCTTTCTGTCTTTGACTTGCAATCTGATTCTGTTTCTCTGTGCCACCTACTGAGGCACTTTCCAGAATCTTGTAGAGTGCATATGATGCCTTGTTCTTCACTAAAGCAACTCATTTCTTAGCTCCTTTGCTAGCCAACCAGTATTGCTTCTTAGCCTGGTCCGTCTTTTCTATTTCACATGTTTTCCTGCATTTCTTTTGATGACTTTCTGGACTTCTACATTCCACCACCAGCTTTCCTTATGTACTTTATTTCCATACCTGGCTCAGTTGCATATCTGTTATATAATCCTTACAAGTGCTGTTTGGAGGAGCTGCCATTCCAATTCTCCTTATTTCCTTTTCTTTTTCTTCTTCTACTTGGTGTTCAATAAAGGAGTCTAGTAGTTATTATTCAGATGGGAACACTCAACATTATGAAAACTTTGCATCTTAAGCTTAGAAGTATTTTGTTGTTTTACGAATGCCATTATTTTTCATTTAGCATGGGCCTTCCATATAAAGATATACTATTACTTTACTGACTTATCTATCTGTCTCTATGTATGTATCTATGTATTTTTTGTTGACTGGCTTTGTCTTGCAGGGCAGAGGCCAAAGGACACTTTCATCAAGCTAAAATACTAATTTGAAAGAAAACAAAAAAAAAAAAGAATCCAATCCAGTCTACATAGGGTTATTGAACAATATTAAGTCTTATTGCAGTAATACATAACATAGGAAATGTATCGGGTCTATATTATATAAGCGAATGCAATGAACTGGGAATGCTATATAATCGACCCACAATCCCCGAAAACCCAAAATGTCAAACACACGGATAAGCGATCATTTTCCCAGGGAAAAAATAGCTGATCCATACAAAAAAAAAATCAAAACACAAAATAAAGTGGGAGTCTTCGCCCCACACACCCCCCGATGTGGAGGACAGTGCCCCCCACACTCCCCCCACTTAAATATACCAACTCCGAGATCGCACCACAGTGGAGAAATGTTAAAGTCCCAAAAATGGCACAGTGATTTTTTTCCCCTTGGAAAAAAATTGCCGTTCCGTGCTTTTGGTATTTTGCCATTTTGCGTAATGACGTTTGACTAAACAGCATTCACAAATCATTGCATTCGCTAAAATAATAGTGACACAGTTTATCATGGTAGGTAACATATCAAGACTGTAAGTGTCAGGGAAACAGAGGAGAAATAAATGTATGTATACATTTATAACAGTATAAAGAGGTTTAAGCTGTTATTTTTATTAGTTGTATTGACCTGTCTCACAAATTAAAACTGATTGTCTCTTCATGCTGCACTATACCACTTTGTGGTTCAGCTGACTCCATTCCCCTACTTTACCCCCATTGCCACCCTCCCTCAGACTCCTTAAATTTATGTCTAACCTAAACATACCCTCATATTAATTAGCCTATCTCTAAATCTCTTTCACCATCTTCACACCCACATCCCACCTACCCCTCCACTCATCTCCATACTCTTACCACCATCCAATAACTACTCTCCCTGCTACACCACAATCCCCTCCCCTACATTTTGCAACATTACTTCTTCTGATCCCATACATATAAGTTCACTCCTTCTTATCTCTCCCCCCTTATCACCATGCTTGCAAAAGATTCATTAATAACTATGATTCCCCTACTTTGTCTTCTCTTCCTAGCTCATCAAGCTACTTCCTACAACACACTGCACATCTTAAACTACCACTCTCTAAAACAGCAATGCTATCCAAACAACAACCAGCCCAACACAAACATATACCTCTCACCTCAGCTTTACAATAAATCTAACACACTATTCTTCACTTTTAAATATAGCTGTACTCACATCCCTCTATGCTCTCTTTACAAATATTCCAGACTGGTATCCAAACTCACGCACCTATTGCTATACTCTCTAACTGAAATTAAACTTCAAGCAGATATCCATCCCAACCCAGGACCCAAACTTGCTTATCCACCCCAGTACACAACCCCCCACCACCACCACTATCCCACAAAATCAGGTACTTATCAATCTCTGAAACAACCCCACACTTACTAAAAAAAGTAACTCAGACATATTAATTACTAATTTCAGCCTCAGGAGCATCATAAATAAAGTAAATGAATTCCATGCTGCCCTTGCCCTCTCCTCATCTGACATAGCTACCATTAAAGAGTCGGGGTTAAAACCTCATATAGAAGATGAAGAAATTCTAACTAAAGGCTACAGCACTTTTATACGTGATAGGTTACACAAACGGGGTGGAAGTATTGTTATCATTTTTAAAGATTTCCTCAAACTAGTCTAATCAAACTGCACTCCTGCTGTTCAACTCCAAAATATTAATTACCTGCCTAGAAATCAATTCCCACAAAACAATAATATATTTTGCTATCTACTTACCTCCTGGGAACAGCCAATTTAATATAGAAAAACTTCTGTTTATTCTATCAATGCTACAGGGATCTTTTGAGCATCTGACAAAGAATGCTTTAGGAGTTTTGCAGACATCAGCATCACAGATCCTACACCAGTTCCTTGACATGAGGCTGCAGCATTAAGACAACCTTACATGGTGTCCTCAGGTAGAAGGAGAAAGAACTACTTCTATATAGTCATGCTACAACATATCCCATTTCTCTGAGATTGTGGGTGTCATTGATTGCATTCACATTACCATTAAATAACCAGGTTCCCACATGGTATCAAATAATATGTGGCGTGTTACTCACAGGATTGTCTGTGCACCATCCAGACAATTCCTTTAATTCCCATGCATTTCCCACATAGTCAGCTAGTTGGTATGTTCACCTTTTGCTTCCTCATTGATCTATACAGTAGATTACTGATAATGGTGCACACTGTTGTGTGTTGTGGCTCATGCAGAATATGACCTGGAATCATGCCTGGTCATCACCATCCAAAACATGCAGACCATGGCTGTGATGGCATACAACATGAAAAGATTTTGAACATTAGAACTACAGCCAGATATTCACAATGTGCACTATATTACACAATATGGTAGCCTGGAATCAGCTACAGCATGGGAATATCACGGTCCTCATTGACCTGTTACTGCAGTGAGTGGAAAATAAGGCATTTAATGAGCCATAGGGTAAACCTGCTGCAATGTCAAGTGACATATTGAAGCAATGTTACCATAGTTGCAACAGTTATGTGAGACAGGAATGGTAGCTACACTGGTAGGTAGCAGGATGAGGCAAGTTAGAGACCACATCCTCCAGTGCTGTGCTGAAGCTCCCATGTTGACATTGGTCGGGCATACATGACCCTGCAGTGTTGGGGTTATATATCCTGTGTGAGGTATGGTGCAGCACTTCATGAGAATGTGTGTGAATGCCACCATGGCTTCACATATGTGGTGACAATAGATGGATGAGTAGCCATGCTCCTGATGATAGCATCAGCTAGGCATTGCAATCATTAGACCAACAGAGTATAGGGTTCGGGTGGAAATGCTAGATTCAGAATGGTTGGCCTGCTGGGGTATTCCTACAGCTGAGCAAGATGTGTGTTAGTCACAGCGATGAGACTGGTCTTGTTTAATAATGACAGATGCTGTGACCAGGTGAGACAGTGATGCAGTTTTTGGAAAAGTGTGTGTTACTGATTTATCTGTGTAAGTTTGGCCTACACCATCTGCCCCACTCTTGGATCCTTACATAACTATGGAGGGCATTTGCCAGTATCTCTTTAGATTCACCACTGAATGAAAATTTAGACACCACTGGCCTCAGCAGGTATTTGTGGTCCAGACACCTACATGGCATGCCATTCTCCACGCACTTCTGTTTATCCCACAATCCCCACAGTGGTTGAATGTCAATACAGAGGCCATGTAGCACATTTGCCTTTTTATTCTCTGTGTGCATAGCAGCTGTCCTGGTCTTGGTCAATAACCTGCACATAAGCTGACTGACGCCAAGGGTTGTGTATCCATATCAGATAATGACTGACTTGCATTCAAGGCAGTGATAACCACCAGTACACCTTTTCCCTATGGTGGGTATGTGCACATTGCAGACAATGTGGTGTATGGATGACATCTCTGGTGATGACTCCTTTATAGCATGTATGGAGTTACCATAGGTTCATAGGTTCATAGGTTCATACTAGGCTATCTGCCCGAGGGCATTTACAAGCCTAGCCCATAGTTTTTTGCTTTCCACCCCACCTTTATGGGGGGGGGAACTATTATTTATTTTGCCTCTGTTGAGCAGTGACAACCAGAGATAAACACAAATGCAGCTAGAGGAGATTCAGGCTGCCATTCTATTGTCTCCTCATATGTGGGTGATGCATGTGCTCCCTTAAATGCTGGCATTGCATACAATGCCACTGCATCATCAAACAGTGGTTATGTGTACATTATGCCTGTGCATGGACACATTGAGAAGCCACACAGTACCATTTGTCTGCTGCAACAATCCTTTTTTTAAAGCCAGTTTGATGCCTAATGAAGCTCATCATTTGGTGCCCTTGTATACTTGGGGCTACCATTTTTTCTCATCCATCTAACCTGTTGAGTGGATGTGACCTCATCAGGTACTAGGATCAGTAGGGTTTCTGCCTAGACAAAATTCTTTTGAATACATTATGGAAGTATGATGAGAAGCACCTTTGTGTCCATTATATTGGCCTCTTATACAAGACTGATGCTTGTTATCAGCTTGCCAGGCCAGTATGTGATGCCACTGGTATCAACTGCTCTCATGAGCAGTACAGACACTTACATAGTGTCCTACTGAGATGCCACTCAGACCTGCTTCATTACTGGGAGACAGAGGTTAGGGAGCATGGGAAAGCCTTTCTTTTCTTTTTGTAATAAAAACTTCATATATGTTTAGCAATGTGCTTTCTAGCTGTTACATATCAATTTCCTTCTATGGTGTTTGGAAGTGCCTGTTCTTGTTTACATGAGCTAAGAAGATTAAATTCATCTGGTAGCCCTGCCTAAGGAGATATGATAGGCTATTCCAGCAGTGAGGTATGTTTAGTTAGTATATTCCTATTATCTAAAACTGAAATCCAATCTTTTATACAAAAGTGCAGTAATATGGTGTTTTTTTCTTTCTATTTTTGACTTCTTTTTCTATGTGTTCAGCTGTGGTGTAGCATGTGTAGTGATAGGTCCACCTTGGTCTGCTCCAACTTTCATTGCCATGAATAACCCAGTTGTCTTTAAAATCCCTCACATAAACAGAACAAGCGGAAAGGCAAACAGCAACTCTTGAGACTTAAACCTCCACAATCACATCAACACCACCATATGATGTTAGAGACTTAACCCAATGTATCCTTCATTTCTAGAATAGGCTGCCCTTACCTATCAAGCAGAGTACTTCCCTAACAACTTTAGAAACCAACCTAGATGACTGCATGGGTAATGCATATTTAAACCAGGGATATGTGCAGAAAGAATGCTTAATGAGTATTGGGTAATGTGGGTGAACTTGTTGATGGTGTCCTTTGGCTGTAAGCTTAGTAAGAACTTAAGAACCTAGAAACCTATATACCTGGTGGTGGGGTACCTGTAGTTTCCAGGCCTGCCTCTTAATAGGGTCAAGAAGGCCAGCCTGGTGAAGGTGACCTGCAGGGTTTGCTGGTGGCACCTCTGTCCAACTCTTAGGAGGGGACTAATAGTCTCTTAATCTTGAGTGTCTTTTTACTCAAATAAATGTATTTTACATTTTTATCCATATCTTCAAATATATTGAGCCATAAATAGTGAAACATAAGATAATATTAACATAAGAGTGTCTTGAAAGCTCCCCGTTAATGCAACTAACATCTAGTGCAATAGCAGGTCATGCTCACAGTGCACAGGCAACTGAATCCCTGCAATGAGAACCTGGTGAGTCACACAGACTGGCTAATAGGGTCATACAGATGTCCATCTCTTGATGACTTCTGATGGCTGCTCACTGTGCTGCTCACACTACACATGTTACAGCTATGAGATGATTTCTTGTCCCGATGAAAACACATGGCTTTGGGCATGCAGTGTTATTGTTCCTGTCACACTGGTCAGTTGACCGCCTGTGTTACAAACAGCTACAAACAGCACACACAAGTTTAGTAGCATGACTGCTGTCAGTAACATGGATGTTCTGATTTACTATGCAACCCATTTCCTGGATTACCACTATGGAGCTGATCCTAATACATAATTAAGCAAAACTGGGTCGGGTTAAGTTATATCATCTTTAAGACTTATCTATTTATTTTATTTATTTACTTATTTATTTATACTTTCCTGACTGGATTAGTCTCACTAGGCTGATTGTCTCTTTTCCAGGAGACCTGGGGTGGTATTTTTACTGTGACAATGCCAAACCACCTATTTGGAATTTTGTGGATAGTCATGTGTCATTTGTGAATATTAATATGATTCATATGTCTGTCTTGCAAATGTAAGAGATCTATATGTTATGTGTATATTAAACTACTTGTGCAGAAGTGTGTGTTGAACTGTGTATGTACTGAGCTTTAAGAATGCAAACACAGCGTACCCTACTAGAAAAGAACAGAAATGGGTACTTAAGTATTATCCCAACCACATTCTCAACAACTCGATAATATGTAAGTAGCGATGCATCTGCACAGTGGTCCAGTTTCTCAGAAAGTTTCTCAGTACTTTGGACTGAAACATAAGCAACTGACTGTTTGGGGGGGATTTCAATAATAAAAGCTGTGACTTTACGTATACGCGAAAGCAGTAGCCCAAACTGTCCAAATTTCCCTGCAAGTGAGTCAACCCATGTTGAGTTGACCTGCAGTGTGCAATTGTAAGTGTTCTGATTCACTTTCCTTTAAATATTGTGAAAAAAGAAATACATTTGCAGGCTGAACCTGCATTGCATGTTGTATGGCTTAATTAGTGCAGTGGTGTATGCGGGTAAAGTAGTAAAAAGCAAAGAATGCCAACAGGACAAAGACCAGCATCAGCAAGCAAGCCACCATACCAATTGCAGTTAGTGATGTCACATCACGGGTGCTGGGTATTGCCATTGCTTCGCATGCCTGTCAATTGGTTACCAGATGAAATGGGTGGAAAATGTAAAATAATGGTGTATCAAAGGCCCCCAAAATAGGGACAGATTTTACACATTGCCGTTAAAAAGTTTCTTAGAAACTGGACAACTGCCAACAGCTACCGGTACTTACATGCTCTCGACTTGGTTGACAGAGGTAAATTGTTTGGCCTTTCATTTCTCCATACAGCAACATATGTTGAAAGAAATGTCACTGTAATGAAAGACACTTCAGTGACACACACTTGCAAATTAACTTTACCAACATATTTCGGCAGGAGAAGAACTTGGAAATGAGCCGTTTCTCCTGCTCCAAATGTGGTTGCAATAATACGTAAGTACTGAACTGTATATAAAATATGTACCTGTGCAGTGTATGTTTTAATTGTAGAAGCTGTAACATACAGAGTTAACTTGCAAAACCTCAAGAAAATAAGTTGAAAAGTAAAGTGTTTTATGACTGTATTATCTCTCAGTAAGCAGACACAATTTCTAGATCTAAAAACTTTCCTATTGTCTTGAAACAGAAATAAGTACTAGGTTTTAAATGTAAAAGTGTTTAATTGTTTTACGACATCCAGTTCTGACAAACATCTGAGAGATATGTATTTTTCACCTAGAAATGTTAAATTATGTTAGTTTCTGTTAGCTTAGGAACTGAAGGCAGGTGACAAAGAGTGATGTCATCCAGGTTAACCCAACAGTAATATGTGATATTAATTTAAGAACTCTCTCAAAGAGGGAGGGTGTGCATTTTTTATTTTGTCTTGGACCTAGAAGCATCCATCATCACCATCATCTGCATTTACCTTTCTCTCTAAGTAAGTCATTTAGGGCATAGTATCTTTTAGATAAATATAGGAATATAGTAAAGATTAGTTTAGATGTTTTCTGTATTTATTTGAGACTGTCCTGCAATGTTGCTTTAAAATATTTCCTGTGATTCTGAACTCTGTAGTTACTGTGCTGATTGAGTATTGTCTTGTTCTTTTATTATTTATTATTAAATATATTTAAACCTATCTTTGTGGCATGTTTACAGATATTTAAGCTCTTAGGGTGCTTGCATATGTATTTGATGACACTGTATAGGTCACCCCAATAGCCTTGCTCTTGGTCGCACTTACCATTTGGATAATAGTAACATTACACAGTAGGATTGGCCACCCTTTGTAAGGGCCTTTATAGTAGCTGATAAGTAGTGGTTGGTGGCAGTAATAACTACCTTATAGTCTGGGCAGAAGGGGGCATAGCTAGTAATCCTATGCTAGCCTTCCCAAGGAGTGTCTGTGTGTTTGTAAATAAATCAAATCTCAAAGTGCATGTGTGTGTCAGCTACTTGGGCAGGGACATGAAGCACTGGTTGGACAGAGAGGGCACTGGTGGTCTTGGCCTGACCACTCAGCTGAGATCTTTATCCTATAGCTGTGCCAGTGGAGATTCATATTGGAGATCTGGAGAAAGAGGCAAAAACCAGCCCCAGACTGACTGTGATCTCTGTGTGCTCTTAAGAGAGATTGCACTTTACTGTGTGTGCACTTGTCATCCTCCCATTGTGTACGTCCCTCACTGTTGCCAGTGATGAGGATTGAGGCTCCTTGATTATTGGGCCAGTGCAGAGGCATCACATTTACTACTAGGGGAAATTTGGCCAGGGATTCAGGAAACTTCCTGTACTCATTTTTGACAGGGTCTTTAACATATTATTGAGCTACCATAAACTCAAACAGACGAGACCTCGGTTTATCATCTCATCTGAAGGAAGATGCACTCTACACGGCACTGTGACATTGTAAGCCTTTCTGAAACTCCATCATTTGTTTCGGATAAATGGACTGTGATAGTGAAATACCACTGGTTTCTAGTTTGTCTTATTTGCATCTTCTCTGTATTGTTTTTACTACTGGAAGACATTTTTATTTGTTTCATCTTTACTACCTGCAGTTCTTATTACTTTTATTAATAACCATCAAGAGACAATCAGAATTTTATCACTTCTGTGGTTTACATCATCCATCTGACAGCTAATCTATTTCACAGCACTGCAAAAAATAGTTAAATATGTCTTTATCTTAGGAATGGCGCATTAAACCAGCAATATTAGTAATCTGTATATCACCATGAGTCATTTGTCCTCAAAAGCTGTTCCAACTTGAGCATGCACATTTTCTTTCTCTAAATAAAGTGAATGCCTAAATTAAATTCTGACCGTAGGAGCTTACAGGCAAACATATATCACATTGCTCAGCTTTAAATAGTATAAAAAGTTTATAACTTCTAGACCTGGCCTCCTACTCAGAAATCTGTGGTAAACTGCACGGTTCAGCCTATGACAGCATATCTTGTTCTCCACAGCCTGAATTTTTAATAATCATTGCAGAAAATCGGGTGATACTTATTTCATTTAGCAGGAGAAAGTAGTTTATGTTAGTAATTCTGATGATGCTAAAAGTGAAACCGAATGAATGTGCTGCAAGGCACAAGAAAGCAGACATGAATCAAAAAGCAAGTTGACATATGTTGAAAATGGCATTGTGCTCAAAGAATAATTTTACTGCATTACTTGTAGGCTAGGCAATTTATGACCATATTAATCAATAATATTGTGTTGTGACAATTCTCTGCACAGAAAGCTATAACAATGTTTAAACTGTATTACTTAGATGTGGGAATGAAGTAAATTATGCATTTAGGTCACCTTACTGTGTCTGAAATGATTACACTGTAAATATATGGCTTAAGTATGTCTTGTTTTAACACATCCGTTTTCAGGCATTCCATTACCCATTTTGTAGTTCAGTATAGGTTTTCAATAACTCAGCTTGTTACCTAGTGGATTTTATTTCCACAGTGACATTTTACATTGTACAATTATCCAGCTGTAACTCTTGCATTGACTCAGGTACCAATTTCCTTTGGAGAAAACTGTATGTTATAGTGAGAACAGCAAAGTATTCTGTATGACCCCCATCTCCACAAATGCAGGTCACGTATATTCATTTTTCACTTTGAACTACATTTTAGCTTTTATGGTATTAACAAAATTGCAAATTGAAGGGTCTGGTACAGTCTTACCTTTCCTAAACAATGGAACCTGTGATTGCTTGACTCAGCTAGGATAAATTCTGTATGAAGGCATCAGGATGGAAAGGAGCTTGTGTATGTACTAATTTAAATAAAAATAGCTAAGAAATGGCTACCTCATAAAGCCCAGAAATCTGACGTAAAGCTAAAGAATTAAAGTGGCAGAAAAAAAGGGCCTAAAATTTCTCAGGAAAGATGATGTGACAACTTGTTTCAAAGGTACAGTCTCACACCTTTACAGTATTGCAAGCTGTTCAAAAGAAATGCAAATACTGAAAAAATGTAGATAACACATCTCATGCATGTCTTAATTATACAACGATATATAATGTAACAAAGCAGACAAAGCCCTCTTATTTTTAGTTTTGTAAACAATATTTTTAGAAATATTAAAATCTCAGTGTGAATTAAACATGACCTTATTTTAAAAAGACTAAAAGCAGACATTTTATGAATTAGAGTATGAGAGCATTTTAGGTCAATTAACTGAAGAAAAAATATGGAGGTGTAACTAACCCACTGCACAATCAAAACTGTGACAAAGTACACTACTGTCTTTGCAGAATCTTGTTTAAAGATCTTATTTTTTTTTATAAACATCTTGACTCATACTTTTATACCTTTTGGTTAGTACAACATTATATGACATGAATCTCTATATCTACATCTATCTATGTGTACACACACACACACACACACACACACACACACACACACACACACACACACACACACACACACACACACATATATATATATATAAAACAAACAGGTTTACTATCAAAAAATAGAAGTGCCTTCCTTGAATGGTCATATCTTTGAACCAAAATGTCAAAAAATAAAACAGCTTTTCACCCCTTTGTCGAACCATGGTTCGACATTCACTGTTCTGGAAATGTGGCCATTGTTTGCTACATTCTCATTCAATCTTTTGAAACTCTACTTCAAGGTAACAGCAATCAAATGAAGGCACTTCTAAATTTCGATAGTAAACCATATCAATTGTCATGACTCTCCATTGGACAAGAAATCAAGGAACCTCGGTCCTCACCACTGGCATTTGTGGGGAGACATTCACCAGGAGGATAACAGGTACACACACAGTATTTCCAGACCAGCTCTCTGCATCAAGTGCAATTTTCCTTAAGAGCAAACAGAGACAATGGTCAGTCTGGGGCTGGTTTTGACTCTTTCTCCAGATCTCAATAAGACTTCCCACTGGCACAGCTATAGAGTTGAGATCTCAGCTGAGCAACCAAGCCAAGACTTCCAGTACCCTCTCTATCCAAAAGTTGCTTGGTGTCCCTTCCCAAGTAGCTGACACACACACACACACACACACACACACACACACACACACACACTATTTTAGGCTTGATTTACACACAAACACACCTGGGAGAGGCTGGCACAGTTTTACTAGCTGTGCCCCCTTCTGCTCAGACTATACGGTAGTTTCCACTGCCAACAGTCACTCCTAGACAGCTATTTTAAGGCTCTTATGAAAGGTTGACCAATTTTACCGTGCAATATTAATATTATACAAATTGTATTTGACCAAGAGCAAGGCTATTAGGAGTGGCCCAGACAGTGTCACCAAACAAATATACAAGTACTCTTAAAACTTAAATATCTCTATTCAGATCAGCGACAATGAAAGGTTTAAATATCAGTGAAACCTTTGTGTTCCTGCATGTCCCTGTACCTGACCACCTGAATGCACCCTGCTTGATGCCCAAGGGAAATAATCCTGTGTACAGAATTTACCTAACAGCTCCCTGTGTGACCTCCATGAAAAAAGACAGTGAAACCTTTGTGTTCCTGTACGTCCCTGCTCCTGACCACCTGAATGCACCCTGTTTGATGCCCAAGGGAAATAATCCTGTGTAAAGAATTTACCTACCAGCTCCCTGTGTGACCTCCCTGAAAAAAGCCAGTGAAACCTTTGTGTTCCTGCATGTCCCTGCACCTGACCACCTGAATGTGCACTGTTTGATGCCCAAGGGAAATAATCCTGTGTAAAGAATTTGCCTACCAGCTCCCTGTGTGACCTCCCTGAAAAAAGACAGTGAAAGTATGTGTTGCAACAGCTACTTGAAAGATTGTATTCATAACAATAATTAAATATACTGCTAAGTTAGGCAAGTTTCCCAGTCAGGTTAGCCAGCAGCCAAACTACCTCCCTCTTACAGCACTCTTCTAACCCTTACTTTTAGTTTATTTTTTAATCTACTTTCCTCATACTTTTTTATCTCCTTTCTCCCTCAGCCTGATATCCCCTTAGGTGATTTATTTAATGCAATAAGGTGTCTGACCACCAGGTGGTGCCTTAATATTAGCTTACTTCCCTTAATTTCTTCATCCTCTCTCTGCCATATCTCCCTAACTAAGTTTTCTGTCCTTTACTTCACCTTTTCTTGATCTAATCCCCCCAACTAAATTCCCAGCTTCCTTTTGACTCACTGGTTTCCCGATCTTCTTTACCCTACGGCATCTTAAATCACTGTCTACTCCTCTTACATCCTAAATCTATACTTGCTAAGCCTCTTATCTTTCTCCTACACCTCTTAGCTTCAGACTCACTTGCAGTCTCGATATTTCACTGATTGTCTCTCTCGACAGACCACTTCTTTGTCTCTTCCCGCTCCGTTCGCCCTGCTGGCTCACTCCGCTCCCCTACCCTGCCCACAATTCTCACCCACCACCAGTACTCCTACCTTTATTCCTCCAAAGCCACACCCCCATAAGATTTGCTCCAATCACACTAATCAAGTCATTACCACCCCCTACCTCCCTTAACACAATATATGTAGTACTACCTACCTCCCATTCCTCCTGTTACTAAATACCACCAACATATTTATCTCTGTGCATCCCTAATAACCCCACCTATCATTCTCCTCCCACCTATTAATCCCACTATGTCCATATCTCCCACCCGACACCTATTTCAGTTACTTCTCTTGCTCTCACTCTTTCCTTCTCTTACAACTGCCTGTCTCCTAACCTCCTATGAACAACCTCTACACTCCACCCTTCCCTTCCCCTCCAAACATACTTCCACACCACCCCTAGCCACCTCTCTAAACTTCATAAACATCATATCCAAACCCAGCTACTTACTTCCCAAATATCATAGACTAGCACCCATTAAATATACCAATCAAAATATTAAAAAAACTACCTTGTCTATTGTAGTAAACCCCTTTACCCTAAACACATTATATACCTTCACTCCCTACTAGATGGGGACATACATCCTAACCCTGGCCCAAACCACACCTCTACCATTGAAAAATGGAATCCAAACACTATTAGCTCCATAGCCCCCTCCAAGTCTTCTAACTCTCTCCTCATAGCACATCTCAATATACACAGCATTAACAATAAAATTCCTCACCTACACACCCTCCTAGACGTCCATCAATTTGATATCCTATGCTTATCTGAAACTTGGCTAAAACCTACTGTTAAAGACAATGAAGTAACCCCACTTGGTTACAATATCATTAGAAAAGACCGCACCACCAAAAAGGGAGGAGGGGTCGCAATCCTCTGTAAAGCAGAATTAAAAGTTAACACTGTAGACCTTAATCCACCTTTAGACAATAGAGCTGAAATACTTATCTCTAAATTTCAGGTCAACTCTTGCAAAGCTATAAATGTTATTTGTTTATACCTGCCTCCAGGAAACAACATCAATACCCTTGAAAATATCCTTAATTGGCTTTCTATTAATTTCCCACAAGAAACCATAATCCTAGTGGAATTTAATAACGACTGGCAGTCCTGTAGTAATACACACCCCACCACCCATATTAACTTATACAGCTTCTCACAAACTATTAACTCCCCTACAATAACTAATAAACCCAACAACAAAGAAAGTACCTTGGACTGGATACTTACTAATAATCCTCATCAAACTTACAAAGTAGGAACCCTTCCAGATGACCTAAGTGACCACTCCCTAACCTATATTATCAGATATAAAACTAACCTACCTCACCCTAACACTGGCAGAACAGTGCACAACAAAAGCAATTTAACCTTCATCTTTACCAGACAGAATTTAATCAATGTAATTGGTCACTACTAAAATCTCTCCCGCTTGATGAAGCAGTAGCCTGTTTCAATACCACATTCCTAGCCATCCTGAACCACCATGCCCCAGCACGCTCTATTAGATGTAAAGCTAAACCAGCCCTTTGGCCCTCTAATGCTACTAGGCAAAAAATCCTTCTGAGAAACAAATCCTGGACAAAATGGCATACTACTAAAAATCCAATAGATCACCAAACCTTTAGGCAACTTAGAAATTACACTAAAAAAGCCATTGTGTTAGACAAAAAGAACTTTTACTACCAAGCACAGCAGACCTATCAAAAGAAACCTCAAAAGTTCTGGAACACCATTAACAAACTCATTTACCCAGGACAATATGTCACTCCCAACCCACTAGGCTCCAACCCCGAGAATCACATTCACACTGCCAATGCCTTTAATTCTTTCTTTACCAATGCCATCCAAACTCTTGCTAGCCACCTATCTCCTGATACCACAAATCTGCCTACTTTGTCTTCAAACCCTCCCCCATCATTTCAGTTATAACCAGTGTCTACTTCCAGTATATGGTCCCTTCTCCAAAAACTAAAACCTACCAACCCTTCAGCTGACCAACTGCCAACAGAATACCTTCAAAAAGGAGCTAAAGCCATTGCCTATCCCATATCCATTCTGATCAATAGAACCATAAGTGAAGGAAATACCCCATCCATCTGGAAAATTTCTTACATTATTCCACTACACAAAGGTGGAAATTCTTATGACTTCTCTAGCTTTCGTCCTATAGCTCTGCTATCTCCTCTGGCAAAAATTATGGAAAAGTGTATCCATAAGCAACTTCTTAACCACCTTCTCCAAAGCAACTTACTTGCCAACTGTCAACATGGCTTCAGACCTTATCACAGTACCACCACTGCCCTGCTATCATTCACAGATTGTATTAACAATAACCGTAACAAAACTATCTTTCCTCTGCAGTATTCATTGATTTATCCAAAGCTTTTCACATGGTTAATCACCAACTCCTTTTACATATAATGAAATCTTTATCACTTGATCCCTCAGCCATAAATTGGTTCAAATCTTACCTAGAAAACAGACAGCAGGCTGTACTCTGGCACAACAATCTTTCTAATCTCCTTCCCATCTCCCTTGATGTCCCTCAGGGCTCCATATTAGGTCCTCTCCTATTTTCCATTTGTATTAATGACCTTCAGTCAGCAATTCCACATACTACCTGCATTCAATATGCAGATGACTCTATTATTATCTGCTCAGCCACTTCTCAAACTGAACTAAAGACCCTTACCCAGAAAGCATTTAATACTGTTGAAGAATGGTTCACAAACAGTTGCCTCCTCCTAAACCCCCCAAAAAACTAAACTACTACTCTTCTCACCAACCCGTAAGTCCACCCCCATACATTTCACACTTACATCTACAATGGTACTCTTATTTCTCCTGACCCTACTACCAAACTCCTAGGAATAACAATAGACAATAACCTCAACTTTGATAGTCATATTAACAGTACAGTAAAAACGATCAACAAGAAACTGGGATCCCTCTATAGAATCAAACCCTTTTTTACACCAATAGCCAGGACTGATATAGCCAGAACTCACCTAATCTCTACTCTACTCTATGCTTCACCCATTTATATGAATCTTTCTAAAAACAACCTCAGCAAACTGTCAGTATCCTATAACAATATTGCCAGATTTGCTACTGACTCTCCTTTCAGAACTCATCACTGCCTTAATCTAAAACAACTTGATTGGCTAGAGTTTCTACACCATCTCCAATTTCTACAGCTTACTATAGCCCACAAGACCCTGTATCAACCCACCAATACTCCAATACTCTCTAGCCTCTTTACCCCCTACAATAATCCAAAAAATTTATGCTCATCAAACAAACTACTGTTTAACACTTGCAGATCCAACAACTCAGCAGGTGACTCCCTGTTCTCTAATACTGTTGGAAAGCTATGGAATTTACTACCCACTGAACTCACAACTCTGTCTTCTCTTACACTTTTTAAAAAGAAACTCAAACTATACCTCAATACACACTGGTTATGTTCCTGCACTAATCCTGACTAACTTTCTTACTTCTCACCAAAAACTACCGTACATCATCATAATCTTACCCTTATAGTTTCTTTTTACCATGAAACTGCTAATGATATTTATAAATATATGTATATAACATCCTCTCATAAATATTATCCTTGCTGTTTACTGTTCTTGCTATGCACAGTTGGAGTATGGTAATTAGTATTTCTCTAGCAATGTTTAACTTTTTGCTATTTTTTGAAAAAAAAAAAAAACTTTTTTTTTGGTTCTAACTAAAATTTATTCGTTCTAACTACTGCTACTTTCGATATTGTATTTTGTATGTATCTTTAATGTTATTTCCCTCTATATTGTATTTTGTATGTGTCTTGGAGCTTTTCTCCCCGTGCCTCTACTGAAAATGGACATGTATCCAGTTAGACTAGCCCGGTCAACAAATGTAAAATAAAATAAAATAAATAAAATATATTTAATAATAAATAATAAAAGAACAAGGCAATACTATATCTATATTCACAGTGACATCAGAGTTCAAAACCACAGAAGATATTTAAAATAACATTGCTGTACACGTTCACACAAATAAAGAAAAATATCTAAACTAAGCTTCATTAATCCTGGCTGCATCTGGAGAGTTACTATACCCTAGCAACTTGCTTAATTGGAGCAAGGCAGATGTGGTGAATGGTTCTTGTTGTTGTTGTCAGGTTCGAGATAGAAAGCAGAATGCTCTGTCACACTGAGAGTCTTCTCAAAGTAATATCGAAAATATTACTGCTGAGATAGCTTGCAGAATGACATCAACTCTTGTCATCTGACATCTAGTTGTCATGCAACCCCCCTTCGCTGGCAACTGGCACCATTTATCATCTACCTGTAAAAATACCCAGACAAGGGTTTTTGCTCAGATCTTTGGCAGGTGCTAGAAGTCATAAAACAACTGGATTCCTTCATGCTTCCAAAGTAGCAATAAGTTCACCCCAAAGACAATACACAAAGCTACCTAGTATTGACTTTGTGTCTCTGGCAGCACTGAAGCATCTTTATGGCCTAGCCTATAGAGTAATTTAATTTCAGATATTTTTCTAAAGTTTGCTGGACTGAGGTTAGCCCTCTGGTCTCCTCTGTTAACATATACATTTAAACAGTTAGAATAATGCATGTAAATTTCTGTTCTCTTTGAGTAGGGCACACTGTGGATACATTTTAAGCACAAGCACTTTGCAAATACCTTTTCAACGCAATCATCTGTACAGAGCAGTTTGATATACACATGACATACAGTTCTAATACAGTTTTAACACAAGCATCTTATATGACATACAGTAACACAAGCATCTTGCATAAATTAGTTTGATATTCACAAATGACATATAATTATTTACAAAATTCCAGCTAGCTGTGCTGGCAGTACCTCCTTTTGTCACACTTCCTCCCCACTTCAAACACTCAAGCTAGTTTTTCAAGTGACCCTTGAGAAACATTGCTTGAGAGGAATGTGTGTATCTGGGAATACATTACCCCATCCCCTGTTTTGAGATTACAGCTGCCTTGGCATTGCTGACTCCAGTATAGTACTATACTCTCATATCATATGCCTGCCTCCCTAGACTCTACCATAGTAATTTGGGGTTTTGCTGGCTGGCTTGCTATTGCCATAGATACCCCTCGGACTCCTCCTGCCTTCTACTGCAAATACTCAGCACAAGGGAATCTCAGTCATCGTGAGTTTTCATCATGTTAACATGGTACAATTTGTGCACCTGCCCCTGCCTAGCAGTTCTACCATGTAGTTAACATCACTGACCTTTCATAACATTTTAAAGGGTCCCTCCCAAGCTGTCTGCAGCTTATTGTGCCTGAAAGGAATGAGAACCATAACCCACTGCCCCACAGCATACTCTCTGGCTCGAGTATTTATGTCATAACAGACCTTTTTCTGCTGTTGGACTTCAGCCAGGTTCTCTTGGGCCAAGCCCATGAATTCCCTGAGGTTTAGGGCATATTACATAACAGACTCCTTGTGGGATTCACACTCATGCTCCTACTTATCATGAATCAAATCTAGAGGTCCCCTCACCCTATGCCCATACAGCAACTCAAAGGCTGAAAAACTTGTGGATTCCTGGGGCACCTCTCTGTAGGCAAACAACAGATGTGGCAAGTATTTGTCCCACTCCCTCTTAAACTGGTCTGAAAATTCCCATAGCATGGTCTTTAGTGCAGAGTTTAACCTCTATACAAGACCATTAGTCTGGGGATGGTAGGGGGTGGTCTTTAGGTGCTTCACCTCAGAGTGCTCCCACAGACAAGCCAACAGGTCTGACATGAAATTGGCACTTCTGTCAGTCAGTATTTCTTTTGGGAAACCTACCCTGCTGAAAATCTCTAACAAAGCATTTGTCACCTTTTCTGTCTCAGTGGAGGACAGGGTCACTGCTTCAGGGTATCTGGTAGCATAATCTACTATCACTAGGATATACATCTTCCCTGTGGAACTTGGGCTACTCAGAGGCCCCACAATATTCATAGCTACCCTCTGAAATGGCTCCACAATAACAGACAATGGCACCAAAGGAGCTTTGACTTTGTCTCCTGCCTTGCCTACCTTTTAGGACCCTGCTACATTCCTGGATATCCCAGGCCAATAAAAGTAATGCATAATATGTCTCTTGGTATGCTTTATGCCCATATAACCTGCAAAGGGAATGTCATGGGCTATGGCTAGTAGTGTCAGACAGTAGGCTCTGGTTACTACCAACTGCTGTATTCCCTCACACTCTAGCCATCCCACAGGTGTCCACTCTTTATACAGTATCCCTTTATCCCAGTATACAGATTTCCCCTTCCCTTGAGAATCAAATGCCACCCTAGATACTACCCACAAGCCTCTTAATGTAGGGTCTGTGAGCTGAGCATGTCTCAGCTCTCTGTCTTTGTAACTCTTCCCAGCTCCCATTACACAGAAAGTCTGGTATCCTCAGACAGCAGTTCCTCACTGTCAGCCTGGTTACCATGACTCACCTCTAACCTTGTAGTTAGTCTGTCCAAGGGAACATCAGTACCCACCAGCAGCTGTGGCTCACCTTCAGTCTCACAGCTACAGGGTAGCTCTCTCCCTGAAGTACCCAGCTCACCAGTCCTGGCTTCAAATGTGCAGTCTGTCTGAGTCCCCCTAGGTTACCATACCAACATGCCTGTCTCCAAGCTTGACTGTGTGTAACTGCATGCACACAAGGTAATGCATTATCAAAATAATTCCTTATTAGGACATTTGCAGGGATATCCTTGAACACATCTACTTGCGTGTTTCCTTTTCCACCAACCCAGTCAAGGTGAACCCTATCCAATGGTATTTGGAATGGGGGCCAACTTAAAACTCTGACTGGAGTAGACTGCCCAAGCTAGTAGTGCTCCTCTTTAACCATTGCAGGCTTTACAATGGTTAGGTCAGAGGCTGTGTCTCTCTTAGCAGTGGCCTGTTTCCCATCTACTAAGATTGGATATAACCTTTTATGGTAGTTTGGTACCCTTGCTGTCTCCAGACAACTTACCACTGACATTCTGTCATTCCCACTTACTGACATCCCTACTTTTCTTCTCCACTTTCCCTCCCTGGACAGCTATATGCTACATGGCCACCACTGGTTACATTTAAAACATTTAACCCTTGATCTTGGCCATGTACCTGAACTAGTGGCTTCCTCTGGTACTGGCAGACTCTGTTGGGGCAGGTCAGGCTGCCTGCAATGGGTTCCCTTATACCCATGACAGCACTGTGCAGTAATGCCCTACTTGCTAGGTATAGATCTCCCTTTTTCCCCAGCTCAGCTGCAGTGTTAAACTCTCTTTCTGCCAACCAGATTGTCATGTCCTTAGGCAAAGTGCCAAGGGCATGTTCCCTCACCAAAAGGTCTGCCAGCTTTTCAAAGGTGGTGGCCTGACACCCACTCACCCACTTATGAAAATAAATGTTTAACTCAGCAATATAGTCCGACACACTTTCATCTGCCTTGCATCTATGCCCATGAAACTTTTTTCTATAAGCTTCAGGTCTTAACTTAAAACAATCTAACAATTTTTAACTATATTATAATTTAAGAAATAAGCATCAGACAATTTATAAACAGAGTTACAGCTTTACCATGTAATAAGGGGGTCAGAAACCATACCCAGAGCCCTTGCTCAACATTACACTGTTTACATACTCTTTCAAACATATGAATAAAACCATCAAAATTATCTTCTGTAAATTGTGGAAGACATTTACTGACCTTTATTGCTTCTGGGATTTGTTTCTTCCCCTTACCATTATCTCCATGACCCTGGAGAAGAGTCAGCATCTCCTTTTCTTGTTGTCTCTGCCTCTCATTTTCTTCAGCTTCCAGACATCTCAATTTCTCTGCTGATTCCAGTTCCATTTGGTTCTCCTGCCACATAGTCTCTGCTGATTCTAGTTCCAAATGTTTGGCCTCCAGTTCAAGTCTCTTTAACTCGAGATGGATTTTTATGTCCTCTGAGGAAAAGTTGAACTGGCCATTTTCTAAGAGCTGTACATCCCCAAGGCCAGTCTGGCTGTATTCCTGGTTGCTGGTCGATGATGCAGCTGTGACTAAGGCTGCAATAATTTCTGCTTTAGTCAGGTTGTATAATGCTTTTCTGTATCAAATCACTTGTAGCCCAGAGTCCTGTTGGGGGACAACTCACTTATTGAGTCTAGCCTCATGGAACTCCCTTAAGACACAGGAAGAAGAATTAGTTTTCATACAGCCTTTCACCAAAAGAACTTAGCCTGGTGAAATGGAGTAAAGATTTCTGATTGTGGACCATTCTGGACACTACTTACCTGGGATGGAGATCTGCATTATCCATGGGGATGGTATTAGGACTCCTTGGGAGTCAGGTGGGAGCTGCCTACATTAGGAGGCCCTCTGATGGCACCTTTTTCCACATGTAGTTGAAGGCCAAGGATCTCAATCAATCTTCCATTCCCCTGGAAGTTTCCCTTATAGGTTCATAGGTTTATAGATTAGTACTAGGCTAACTGTCCTTATGGGCCATTTTAAGCCTAGCCAATTACCTCATGTGAGAATCAAACCCTGCACATTGCGTCTGTAAGGTAAACACTTTAACCATTATGCCAACCTCCCACCCTTCCATGTCATGCCATCAGAACCATCTGAGAGATGACTCTGTAATTTTGCATGGTCTCATGGAACATCATTTGACTGTGGAAAGGTAGATCCATTCTCACACAGATTTCCAACAACAGGAATTAATCTGTGGCTCACAAATAGGGGCCCCAGTGAAGTGGGGCAACAGCTGGTAAGATGCTTTTTGTATCCAAGGCAGGGATAGGATGGCCCCTTTCACTCTAAATGACTAAATGAAGCATGTCTTGTAATGGCAGGGGAAATCTAAGAGTCTCACCTGATCCCCCATTCACCTGGATGCTGCCAATTTGTGTTTGATCATGCATTCCAATATATCATCACAGGTATCATTCTCGGATTCCACCCAACATTATAGAACTCCTTTCAGCCATGGGACAGTAATTTGATTCCACTGAAGATTTCCACAAAAGGAGCTTGTGCACTCTCATGGGATCAGGGACTTCTGAGAGAGGGTCCCACTACTAGACCTTTTTTTACTGGTGATGAAGTATTATATGTGCAGCAGAAGACAACTGGTGAGGCCCCTTCTGGGTCTCTGATGACATCAGAGGAAGCCTTCCACTAAGGAAGCCACAAGGAGTTCCTTCCTGCCATAGATGCATAAGATCCAATGGTCCCACATGACCCTCCATTCAGCTCTGGATGATGCCCGTCTGTGTTAAGTCCATGCCCTGTGACCCACTTAGGGAGTGACCCTTTGATTATCGATAGCTTTAGAGAACTTCCTTCGGCTGTTGGGCAGGCATATTCATTCTCACATGAATTTCCACCAAAGAACATTCTGCATCACTATTATGGGAGGAGCCAGCAATGAAGAATCAAAAAGTGATGTCACCATGAATATTTGATTCCTGCAAATCTATTATCCCTGTGATAACTTTCCTGATACTGCATGCTTAAAAATCGTATAGCCAGAAAGATCCTGATGCTCTGTATTTGTAGTCTGTATTCAAACTGAAAATCTAGCTTAAGCAAGGTTTTGCCTTTCTGCTTCATGAGAAGTTTCTCTTTTCTCTGAGCTTGATTTAGGACACTTTCATTGCCCTTTGTGTGTAGTACTGTCCCAGTGAAACTCTTCACCTGACACTATCCCTGCAGATGGTGACAACTAGATACATGAGTGCATGGGGACAGAAGTGTAAACCCTTGTGGGTCTCACCTCTTACTCACTTCTTAAGTGAAAAAACAAAAACAGTATTTGTGTTTCACCTGTAGCCAAGCATGTCCACTTACTATAAACCTTTGATGTCTCCTCATAGTGGCAGACAGGAGTCAAGATCAACAGGGTGTTCTTTCTCCACTAAGACCATTCCCTTCACTGTGGTTTCCCTACGTAGTGAGTAAAAAGCATGGAAATCTTGCTAATCTACTCATGTGTGTCACTAATTAGATGGTGAGACATTTAGCTACCATAGCAAATCATAGATACTCTTGCTATTTATCTATTCTTTATTGAATTTTTTTACTTTGACTTTCCAGCACTGGGCAGAAATTGTATCATATTAACACCCATGTTTTGCCTTTAGAATGATTTCGTTTGATTAAACAGCTGGATTGACCTGCTCAGCATAAATTCTAAGTCACCGCTTAGCCTATGGAGAATGATGGGCACTGGTTGGACCAACAACCACCACAGGCAATATGATTTATAGGAATGGCTCATTGCAAATCAAAAGCCACCATCACCATTCCACCTGGCCCTTCAAGGGGATCACAAACAGTCTTGACTTCTTATTCAACCTCTGTGCATACCCAGCACTGTTTCACAGACAAGCACACTCACCCAACACTTAAACCCAATCCTTATCCAGAAATTACAGTCCAAGGGTGCTGACTACCCTTATCTACATTATTCTAATACACCAGATGCTGTACAGCTTGAAGACCTGTTGCTGATATGGATATAACCCTGTGAGAACAATACACACTCTTCCCTGGGTTTTCAAGGACCACTGAAAGCTAGCCTAAATCTACTTGAACTACAACACTTTCCAGGACATGAGCCCCTCTCCTTGGGCAAACACATTCCAGGGCATGCTGCCCTTTACAAAGAAAAGAAAATTCTCCCAGTAGCTCCTGTCAGCTTCTCTAAGGTTGTTTACATCACTGCCATGACACCCTGAGAAACCTCTCTATACCTCTTCAGATTCAAGGCTGTGAACCTTCCATTTTGTTAAACCAAGGGCAATGGAAGCCATCATTCATGTTTAACTGATGTTCATATGCGGCCTTTTTCCTCAAGGATCTTCACTTGCAGTGACTCCACCCTGTCCCTTAACCTCAACTTCTGTATCACTGTAGTAGCTCTTATACTCATTGTGGCAAAGCCCTCTTAACTCCTAGTGCTGGAGATGGATGGAAGTAGGCCTGACATTCCAGGTCCATGTATTTTCAGGGCTAGTTATCATTCACTGGCTTTATTGACACCTTCCTTCTGACTCTATCAATAAACACATTTTTGAGGCCTAAAGAGCCTTGCCATTGGTTATCTTAATCTGGCATTAAGTATATCCTGCACTACCAAACCTACTTACCAAAAGTAGTAAACTAGAAATTCACATTGCACTTTCAACTCCAAGCCACTGAAATGGAAATCTTGCCCAGTTAAAATCTGAAAATATGATGAGAGCTTATCACTCGCAAGAACACTAGTTATTCACTTTACAAGATAAAACTGCATCTGCTAAGCAACCGCTATCTTCAGGTAAGCTTCAGAGAGAACCTGTTACTAAATGGCTTGGTTATTATTTCATTCTATACCCAGGTCAGATGATTGATTTGTATATCAGGATGCTCCAAACCATCAACAGAGTTTTCCTTGGCTTCACCCTTAACAGGCATAGTCCACCATCATTCAGGTTTCTCCAGGTATTCTCCTGCACTACTTTTCTAATGGAAATGGTGAGATGGGCAAGTCTTATACCATTTACATGGAGTAAGGGAGCTGACCTCAGCCTGTGTGCCTTTTATCATGCCACAAACAGACCTCTCTACCAGCAGGCATTGAATATACAAACAAAGGCACTTGAAAAGTAAGTATACTCTCCGAAAAATCTGTAGAACTAATTAGTGTAAACTTTGAATACCAAGTAGCACATAACTCTTCTGCTTCCAATAGGAATATGGAATAGTACTCTGAAATGCATGTTTAGAAAGCAGAGAGCTACAAAAATCAAGAAAATATATAAGCACATTGTCAAGAAGATAATGTAAAATCTGTAGACTCTGATGAATGTATTGCAAAATTCTATCATACAATGTCATTTATTTTTGTTTATAACATCCTTTGCAGGAATATACCAGGCCTGAAAATAGGAATTTTCCCACACAACAGGAATAGCTGGAAGGTATGATGATAAGGTCCCTAATCTATCCTCAGACTCAGGCTCCTGTTAGACTTTTTGGTCCATATTATAAGTCAGACTAAGTGAGTCACTGATGCAGCCTACAGACCAAGATCACCTATGGAAAGTCTTCGGATCTGCCAGTGCCATTTAGTCATCTCAGCTAGACTGTCTTTAATGAAGCCTGACCAAATGGCACTGGCAGATCACCTATGGAAAGTCTTTGGATCTGCCAGTGCCATTTGGTCAGGCTTCATTAAAGACAGTCTAGCTGAGATGACTATACCTCCAATCCCATGACACATGAACAGAGAAGGAAGGGGAGAGTATGATGGTGGTCATCTCCAATAACCATATGGCAAGTGGAAGCTGCTTCCATGGGCTTACTACTCCCCTTGAGTGAGGCGAAAAACATTCCTGTTGGCTCTGCCAGACAACGTGGGCCCAGTTTTGATTTATCTTGCACAAGAAATGCAACAAATGTTGGCTGGCTTAGAAGGGGTCTATCATTCACCCTGAATGGAAGTTGTGATCCAGTTTTCTATGTGGCAGACATATTCATGATTTACATTTCCTGTTCAGACTGTGTGTACTACATCTGCTTACCTCTGAATAGTTTCACACCCTCTTGGACTCTCTCTTTAAAGTTCTTTTTAATGTTCCCTTATACTACATGTCAACTAACAGTCTTGTGCCAGTGTTTAGCCTTAGATGAAATTTTTTTATATTCTCGTGTCCCCTTTCTTATGGCTTTTAACACATTCATTCAATTTAACTTTTTGTAGCTTCTGAATCAGCTGATGCATTAGTGGCCACAACTGACCTCACATCATCCATAGGGTGAGTCTCAATCACAAGACTTAGGGCCGCAGGGTTGATTATGGGAGATGAACTTCTGTATGCCACACTTCCCACACCTGTTGAGTGTTTGTGTATTTGATGTTTGGATCTTCCCCCTTCACTAACTGGTATTGAGGGAATCCTAGTTAGTTCCTTTTCCTCTACTTAGCAATATGATTAAATCCAGCAGGTCACAAATTCTGATCTGAGATGGTGTTCTGAGCCATTTGGAGAAAAGCAAGTGCTGATCACAGGCAGCAGCATTTCTTTGGAAGAGCACGTCATATCACCAGATTGCACAGCTGTTGGTGGGAGAAACTGCTAATTCTCCTACTCACAGCATAGTATCAAGATTTGGGCATGTCTCCCCACATTCTCAGTGAGATGATCAAAGTGGTAAATCAGTAATAGTCCCTCAGCACAAGTCAAACATTCACTTTAACTCTCTTGCCAGTAGAACTATGGACATGTAGTCCATGAGCCTCACACAAACTGCCCACCACTGATCAAGGGAGAGAGACAAGTAGCACAATTTCTCACCTTGAAGGGAATAGATGAATCAATATCAATGTCTATCAGCAATCCAGCCATTCCCTCAGAGGGGACATTCCCAGAGATGACAGAAAGCATCACAAAACACAGACATGCATATGCCCATGAGTGACCCGGGCCATAAGATATGTTCAAAGTACTAATTATCAACGCATCCTGAAATTCATATTAGTTCTGTCAACCTTCTGCATTATTCATCAATGCACTTGTCAAATGATTATCTAGTCAGAGTCATTCTGGTCCTCACTAATGAATAGCATAGACCAAGAAAAGAAAGTGAGGTTTCTCAAGCATCATTGCAATCACTTGCCTCAGATTACTAGCCTACAATGTGGGAAAACAAGTTCTCTTGCAAAGACTGGTGGGGTCAGACACTAGCTTAAAGATAGTGGTCTCAATGATTATTAGATCTTCAAAACAAAATCCAGTGAGAAATGAGGCATCCTTGAAGGTAACCAAACATCACCAGTACTATGATGGCAGTTCCACTCAGGGACAAAAGGAAGCACATATCCTGCCAGGATAGCACCCTTTCCTCTCATGAGTTTCATCCAACAGAATTGTGTGCATGAGATATCACTGTGAGAGAAGTACCATATCCACAGCCCTACTCCCACAGATAGGCTTCAACAGCATGCTCAACACACCCATGTACTGCAGTGTGCCTGTGACTTCCACTCCTCCTCTCTTCCTCCTTCAACCTTCTTAGGAGGAGGATGATGGAAGATGGTATCATGCAATGAGGGAAATGGGGCAAAATCCATCCACCTGCTGTATGAAAAGGACCCATGGGAGTTATGAGAACAGTCCTAGTGCCTTCTACCATGGAGCACAGCTTGAGATGAAAGATATTACTGTGATGACCAGCACATCACCACATCATTAATAATCCTTTTGTATGCTCACCTATGGAAACATTGTTAAGATGTTTACTTCTTCTAGATAGTCAAGTTTGACATCTTCTTAACCAACAATTGGGGCCATTACTGACTCCAATGGGGTTAATTCAGGGATATCACTAAGCCATTCTATAAGTAGTACCAATCACAGTGTATACAAAGGACAGGTACTTAACCTTATGATCTAAACTTACTAGTAGTTCCTCATTCAAGAGTAGTAATTACAAGGTTTGGGCCTCTCAACAGTGAGTTTCTTTGGGGTACTTTGACATGGCAGCCAAGGACACATACACAAGCTAATCCATTTAGTGTAGCATGCATATAGCCCTGAGCATCTAAGGGCATCAAACTGCATTACAGATCTGTTATTGCTCAAACGTGTGTCTGAAAGCCACTTGTCCCTTTAATAAGTTGTAGACAACAGCAAAAGGACACATGTGTAGTTACCATAGCAGAGTATTGCTCATTATTGGAATAAACCAGAGAAATCATTCTACTCACGAACAACAGATGTGCACTGCCATCTACAGAATTCAGAAACAGCTACTAACCTGTCAGTCTTTTCCATGGCTAACAGTTAAGTACTTTGGGTTTATAATATGATGATGGGAATAGACTGCATTACTAAGTCAGGCTATGATAAAAGGTCATGAAATTAACATTGCTTCAGCCTTTGATGTTAGCCAAGACTGTTTTCTCAGCATCCACAATTTGCCCAGAATTGCCTCCTTCTGCAGTTTATATGGGTATACAAGTATTGATGTATGATTCTAAATTATTTTTGTCAGACCTGTTATTCTTACTGCTATTGGAACTGTCTTGGTATTTTCTTTCACATTTCTGTTTCTGTCACTCTTTTTTCTGTTTGCACATCTTGATATTTTATGACTTTGTGTCTGTCTATACATAAGCCATTGTAAACACTGGTGTAGCAATTTCAATCATCAATGCTACTTCGTCTTCTTTTCATAGACTACACTATCTGGTTTTCTTGCATCTATTTTAATTGTTCGTAGTGGGTGATCCTATATGATATAAATGTTACTATTCTATATAGTCTATAATGCTTTGTGCTTCATGTTTCCAATGTTTCTCAGCTACTTCTATATTGTACAGTTTGCACCCCCCCAAGCAACAGTTTTGTCACATAATTATGTCTTTCAGTATACAGATCATGTACCATGAGTACATCATACTCAATAATGATGTGCACAACTGTATCCAGTCCTGTTTTATAGAGTCTGTATTTGTCTATTTAACCCACATTTTCAATGGACTTTGTAAATCAACATATACATAATCCACTATCCTGGGCTGCCACCATTAATCTTGTATCTTTTTGTTTCAATTCACCTCTACTGAATCATTCCTGTAAGAGATCTTGGTCAGGATGAGATTGTTATGGAGATCTCTAAACTTGCAACTTGATTTGTGGAGTTTCCATTTTAGTTGTTGTCTGATTTTTGTCTACTTCTGGCTAGCCTTCCTTCCTGGTTTTATTCTTAAAATGCTTCTGCTAAACTAAACAAAAATGTCATCTTTGAAATGTAAGTTAGAGCAGGAAGAGCAAACTAATTTATAGATTAGATTTCATTCCTAAATGTCACTGTATTTTTCAGTATTCACTTTAGTCTTTTAATGTGTTCCGTACTGTGCTTTATTCTTGTTATTGTTTTATTGCTAACCCTTCATCTATTTTTAAGTAACTATACACCCCCTCCTGCTCATATTCCTTTATATTACATTCTTTATATCACATTCTTTCCCCAGGCCAATATTTTCTTGGTGCTGTTACTTTTGCACAGTTATCAAGACCAAATGTCATTCTCATTTTTTTTCTGATTGAGTTGTTCTTTCAGCTGCTCATCTGATGCACTGTGCAATTTTAAATCATCTGCAAAAAGCAGATGTGATGACTTCAAACATTCTTGGTTTCTGGGAGCTAAACTGTTGCATACTCTTCTCTGTTAAGTACATAGTTTAATGGATTAAGGTCAAGAATTTTTATCCAATGTATAGCAATTTGTTTTTTTGATATATCTTACCTGCAAATGGGGTTTGCCACTGTATCATAGTCGATGCAATGTAATTGATCAATGCAATGTATGATGTATCCCATACATTTGTAAGTATCCCATCATCCATGAATGTGGGATGTTACCAAATACATTTTTGTAATTGGTTTGTGCCATATGTAAATTCTTCCCCTTTGTCCAACTCCCTATTTTTTAGGAGAAAATTATCCTTTCTTTCGGTATGATTTTCTTATAGTACCACTTTCGTCTATTGCCATAAATGATTTTTTTTTTCTAAATGACTATAAACTCTGTCTGCATCAATTTTAGAATAAAATTTGCATATTATTAGAAGGCAAGTTATTGGTTTATAGTTGAGATGGTTTACTGCTTCACTCAAGGAGGAGTAACATTTTTTCCTGTTGGTAACCATCTTTGTTTCTGTTCAGGATATGAATATAAGTAATTCTTACTCAGGACTATATGATTGGCTGAACATGTTAATACCTTCACAGGAATGTAGGTACTGAGTCTATGCTCAGAGTTTTCCAGTTACAAGTTTTATTTAATTTTGTCTCAATTTATTTGGCTATTACTTCATCCCATTTTATATCCTCTGCATTAGAGCTCCTTACTGTTTTTTAATTTTTTAAAATTTTCAATCCATTTAGTATCTTTGTTAAGAGAAAGACAGCTTTCAGAAATATTTCTCCAAAATAAACCTATTTCTTCTTTTCTGTGGTGTTTCTATTCCTTTTGCTTAGTTTCACTCTTCTCTATAAAATCTTTTTGGATCAAATAAATGAAATGCTTATGTTGTACTTTTTTATTTATCTGCATACCTTCTAAAGTATTCTGTTTGACAATTTTGAGATAGTGTATGATAAATCCTGGTCTGTTTTATACTGTGCATTGCTTTTATTGCGTCTAAGTATTCTTGATAATCGGTTTCCTTTTCTGTATTCTTCAATCAGTGACAGTTCTTGTCTTAATTGCTTTATACTTTTCTCTATCCGCTGCTTCTGTGGTGGCATTCTACTTGTTCCCTACCTTTTCTTTGTAACTATATATTTCTGTGGTCTCACTTTATCCGCTATGAAATTACATGCACAGTAATATATCCTATTTAAGCAATAACCCACATCTGGGTGTAGGTAATGCTAGATTTACCCACGGTTGGTGTGACTTGGTCACGAGGGTGAAGCCTGAGTGACCAAACAAAGACAACCGTGGGTAAATCTAGCATTACCCACACCGAGACATGGGTTATTGCTATTATACAATGACATTATTTAAGAAAAAAATACTTACTTTTCTTAAATAATACCTTTGTATAATACCTGCATGGTGCCCTTCTGTGGTTTTCCAGTATCCTGGGGATTTTTCTGATGTACTGCGTTTTCTTGTGCAGTACGTCAAAGCTGTGTAGAGGAAGCAACAGAGAAAGGAAGATCTCTGTTGCTTTTTTAAAGCGGGCGACTGGACCTTTTTCCATTAGTATATGTCGGATTTACAATGGTCATGCTGGTTGGGCTGGCCAATCAGCGTACACGTTCTGGAATACTAATCAGCACTCATTGTATAATTATGTTATATCACATGCATTTCTCTTAATAGTCCTGATTACTGTATTCATCTTTACCATTCTTCTAACATTCTGAATGTTTACTTTCTGCAATTTATTTCTATTGACTGGCTGGGTAAGGTTGTCCATGTTTATTTAAATTAAGTTATGAGTTCCAATCTTGTGCTGGCCTTCTGTCAGTTTATTTATTTATTTATTTATTTATTTATTTATTTATGTATTTTGAGTTTCAGCTTTGCAACCATAATATACCAAACCTAAAGACTTTGATTTCCTGGAAGCTCCCTGGTGGGTCTTGAGAATAATACTGCACAATCACTAATTATCACTGTTTATGGTCAGAAATACAATGGCATTTGATTGCCTTCAAAACTCTTGCTTTTGTTTCTGATTACTGCACACATTTTTATTCATCTTATGCCAGTCTAGGAACAACACCTCAAAAAGCACAGTATGGGGGGGTGGCTAGGATGCTGAACTGATAGCTGCACTTCATTTCAGCTCTCTTACCTCATTGCTATTCCTGACAGGAATTTTACAAAAAAAAATATTTAATTTGACGAAATATTTACTACTAACATATTTTTAACAACTTCGAGCATCTACAGGAGAATTTTTATTGTTAGAACTTTAATAATTCCTGTCAAATTAATTACTGGCAAATCAGCACCAATATCAGCTTTACAATATGAGTCATCTTAGGAATTCAGCCCAAGACGCTTCTCTCAAAAAGGATCTACAATCTCTTATAACAAATATACAGGAACTCACAATTAAAATTGACAAGATGGACAATAAAATAGATACTTTTAAAGAAAAGTGCTCACAACAACTAGAACAACTTCAGGAAATGTTTACTTAGCAGAAAGGACAGATATCACTTATTGAATAGTCACTAAATGAAATTGACGCCAAAGTCCAAATAGAAGAACAACAAACTGAATTCTTACTACAACAGAATACATATTTACTAGAAACGATTGATGATATGGAAAATCGAACAAGAAGAAATAATATCCGAATATATGGTCTACCAGAAAAATCTGAAGGGAACAATATGATAAACTTTCTTACCACCTGGATACCAAATGTAGTAAAATTACCTGAAGCTCTTTCATATGGTATAGAACGAACACATATATCACTCGCAATACCTGGAAATACTTCTCCAAATAAGAACAAACCGAGGTCCATAATTGTGAGACTTTTTTTCTACACAAGATGAAGATCTGATATTAAGAAATGCTTGGGCAAATTATCCCATCAAATACAATGATACATTAATCAGATTTGACAACGATTATTCTATAAAGGTGGTTTCAAAAAGAAAGGAATTTCTACCAATAATAAAAGCCTTGAAGAAGAAGCAATTCAAAACCCATCTTTTATTTCCAGCAAGACTGAGAATTTTCCTACCAAATGGAATAAAAGTCTTTGAAACAGTAGAGTCAGCAATAAAATACCTTACCAACAATAACATCCTAACACAAGAAGAATCTATGGACTGGGCAATTAGTACTCCAAAGAGAAATGCTGAAGTAAACAACTGGAAGACTGTTGAACAAAAGAAAAAAAAAACTAAAGGACAAATAATCTTATATGTTTTATATTCTGTAAAAGTTTTAAATAATAATACAAACAACAAAAGAACAGTTCTTTATGTCTTCAACTCAATCTGAAACAGGTACTGTTTTCAATTATACTTTAAATGTTAAAGTTAATATAAATTCAAATACATTTAAATCAATCACTCAAGTATATCAAGCATAATTTAAATATTACTTCATTTTTATTATTTATCCATCTAATATATTCATTTTCTTAAACAGATTAATCAACACATAGCAAAGTTCTCAGTATGTTTATGTTTGTTTTCTTCTCTTACATATAAAGTCATTAACATATAATGTTCTATTTAGTTCATAGTTGTATTTTTTAATAGATATAGTAAGTCCTGTTGTAAACTTTGTTATCAGTTATATCTCTGACTACATATTTTTCTAAAAGACAAAAGTGTTCTTGTTTGGGTAAACAGCAGAGACAGGAGGGAATGTGTCATGATTAATACGAAGTGTTTCAGTTTGATATTATCATAAGACTAATTTAAATAGTCTTAAAACTGTTTTGTTTTGGTTCATTTGTTTATGCTGATGTAGAGTAAGGCAGAATTTGCTCTCCGTGGTGTTTTGTGGTTTCAAGCCGAATATGATGTGGTTCTGGACATCCGGAGTTCAGTGACAGTTCTGCCGATGTTTAAATGTCCTGTTATGTTCTGCCCTGTGACAGTGTATATCATAGTATGCTTGAAATACATTTTCTTTAATGTGAAATCTATAGAGCAGGCTAGAGCAGTCAGGTGAATAGTAGTTAATCTTGCCAGAATTTAAAAAAAAAAAAAACACATACCCTTTCCTGCTTAGCTCTCGAGACATACTTACAGTCATGAATGGTATTAGAAGCACAAGCTCCATATATTGTTGACGTTTTTCATGTTTTTGCTTATGTGCATCATCCCCTGGCTTTATCTAACTGATGCTCATCCAGGAAGCATGCTTGTTTCATTTTTTAAAATAACATGACCATTATTTATACACGTACGACCACAAGACATTCCTTGGTGCTTTTCCATTGTTGGGGCAACGATATAGGTGTGGCACTGAAAATTGTCAGAAACCACATTGCTTTTATGTATTTCATGTTTATATTAAGTAATTTCCACCTTATTTTACAAACGCAGAGATGCACTAATTTCTTAACTGCACAGAGAATAGCATTTTGAGAGAAGTATGCAGTTTTAAAACAAAAGCAGAGATATATACATTAGTAAGACAATACATTTTTAAACTACAATCTCGATCTTCATAAATTAGCATTTCCTTAAGCCTTTCTTGAATTGTCCATGTTCTGGGTGACACTAATATTGCATTCTCTCTGCATACTTTCATTTTAAACTCCACCCTCACTCACCACCCAGATCGTGTGTTCATAGTATACATGCTCCTTTCTCCTCCATTTTTAATGTATATATGATAACTTTTTATCAAAAAAATTGGTCTGCTAGCTGCCATAACATTTGTATCCCCTTTATTCCCCTTCCCCTAAATTGCCTCAGTAGCTATCACAAAGTTGCAATAGGTGTATATGCATAAAAGAACACCTGAGGGAGACTCAATTCATTCTGCTACTGTAAGATGCTGTAAATGTTTTACTTCACCAATATAGAGAATTAAAGCAATCTTCACTGACACTAGATATGGGGGTGAATAATGGGTTTATTAAATGAGCCTGAGAAGCAAATCAAAAGCTGATCACTTTCTGTGTAGCTCATTTTACACAGAAAAGCAACAGAAATTTAATGTCACTCAGCAGAAATGAACTTAATGCTGGCTTGTATATGAAATAACAAAAAAATAGATGTCACTGGTTACCAATGAATAATATATACATCTTTATTTATTTATTTGTGTTTTGTTAATTAATAACAAATAAGGTTTTAGTTAGTTATGTATATATGTATGCATCTATGTTTCTATATTTATATTGCTTTTTTTGACAATGGAAGTCTGAATGGGTAGAACCCCCCCCTCCTTTTTCAATGGAGAAAAAAAATATGATTTGACTTTCACTGATTGTTGGAGTCTGCCAGGTCTTTTCTTCTGATGATCAGTTTAGCAAATTCAGTTTAGTTACAGGAGTTCAATGGGTGATAGCTCAACTGCCTTCTTCTTTCATATGTCTCAAACGTTCAAAAAATAAATTCTCATGCTAATAACATGACTATAAAATGTTGTATTTGCCTTTCACCTAAGATGCTCTGGTGACACCTTCATTAAGGAACATCCTTTTCTCCAGACATGATATTTGTTAAGCTCAGTATATGACTTGCACAGTAGATATCTGGAAATTCAGCACTGGTGTTCAAATCCTGGGGACTACTTCTCCCTTTTATATGTTAAACATACTCTCCTTATCTAATGATGATGTGGTTAAATCCAAAAGATGAAAATATAATGGGGGCATTGCAGGCTTTTGTTATGGGCTCATTCCATCCCAGCCATACTAATTCTTCCATAAAGCTAAATAACTCATAACCTTGCTATCATTCCTCTTCCTCCAGTTTTAAGACATTAATTAAACCTTACTTAATTAATTTTGTAGTCAGAGACTCACAGAGTGTATAATTCTATATATATATATATATATATATATATATATATATATATATATATATTTGTAAAATATTGTTGAACATGAGAAAATGTTTATTAATACTCTAAACTATTTTGAAATGATATTACCTTAGTCTAAATGTTTTGTACCTTTTTTGAAACCTGATTAGAAACAAGTATTACTGAATTACAATAATATAAAGAGAAAAAGAATATACTTATATATTTTAGCTGATTATATTATTTTCATATATTATATAAGTGCCTTAATTTAAAACTAATAGGATAAGAGAAACTAATTCAAACATTATTTGTGAGGGTAGAAAGTTTGTTTGGTTAGATTCACTAACAAAACAAAGAGGTATATTACCTCATAGTGATAGGGAATGGTTTTTAATGTTAAGAATTACAAGTTCAGAAGTTTTATTGTTTTTAATTATCACTTTGGTGTCAGTCAGAAAAATGCAAAAACTATACAGTAAAAACATTTTTGAATTCTTCATCCAAGACAGAATAAAAAATAAACAATATTTACATAAAATCACAAATAAAACATACTAAAAACTAGGAAATTAAATGTTTATCCATAAATGTTAATGGTCTGAATAATAGTAATAAAAGAAGAAGCCTATTCAAATACATAAATTTACATAAACCACAAGTAGTCTTTTTACAAGAGACACACTTTTTAGATAGAGATATAAACAACTTAGATATCAATAATTACACAGTATTAATACGTTCTCAATATAAAACATATAAAAAGAGGAGTAGCTATACTACTTCGCAATACAACTATAACACCTAAAATAATTGCTACTCATCAAGATACATCAGGTATGTTTTGTCTAGCTTCAATAGAGTAAATAAGAGAATCTATACTTTAGTAAATCTATATTGTATTCCAGGACTAGGATTAAGAACAGTTAAACAGCACTTTGAAGAGATAATTCATCTAACTAAGGGTAGCCTGATATTGGCAGGAGACTTCAACTGTATAATAAATGAAAAAGATACAGATTCTAAATCTAAAAGAAGAAAACAACCTACCTCCAAGGTACTTTTAAAATTTATAGATACACTATATTTAAAAGATATAAATGAATTTGCAGAACCAGACTCACTAATATTTTCATTTTATTCTCATAGATATAGAACTCACTCTAGAATAGATAGCATATATGTTGCCAATGATCTAATAACAAAAATTGACAAAGTCAAAATTATAAATTGTCCCTTATCTGATCATAATGCCATAGTCTTTCAGATAGAACTTACTCCTTCTCATTCAAATCCCATTAGTAGGATACCTTCCTATATCACAAAATTGACAGAATTTAAAGAATTTTATGAAGAAACAATCAAAAACTTTCTAGAAATAAACTACACAGAGGATATTTCAGAAATATATGTCTGGGATTCATTAAAGGTAGTTACATATGGGCAAATGTTATCCTGGTACATAAATAAAAGAAAGTCATGGAAAAAAGATATGCTAGACTTACAAAACAAAGCAGATGAATTGAAACTAGAAATACAAAAGGGCAATACTACTCAAGTTCAAGAACTTACACAAATCAATAAGAAGTGTGCAGAATTGTTACATCATAAGATTATGATTAACTTACAAAAGATAAAAATAAACTCATACTCTACTAATCCAGCACACCTAAGACACTTAACTAATAGAACAAAAAAAAAATCAAATCTAAACAATTAAAATAAATATTTATTCCTAATACTAACAAAAGAGTTATGGATCTAAATGATATTTTAGAAGCATTCAGACTTCAATTTAACTTTGATAATTCCCTAAACACCCAAGATACACCTACCAAGGATATAAAAAAATACTTAGAAAATAATATTCATATTAAATTAACACAAGAACAAATAGACATTATAAACAAACCAATCAATATGACCGAATTAAAATCACAAATTAAAAAGCTCAAGACAAATAAAGCACCTGAAAATATGCTACCAGAAATGTATAAATTAATACCCAATCAAGCCATATCCTTACTATTAAAAGTATATGATATAGCCAAAAAAGATTTGATCATACCACCCTCTTGGAAATATTCATTGATATCTCCAATTATCAAACCAGATAAAGATGAGAAGCAGTGCTCTTCATATAGGCCAATATCATTACTCAATATTGATTATAAGATGTTTATGGCTATATATGCAGATAGGATCAAACACTTTCTTCCTTTCCTAATTGACAAAGATCAAACAGGTTTTATTAAAGGAAGAAACACTTCAGATAATATTAAAAGAATACCAACATTAATAGACTATAGCAAACATAGAGTCCTAGATTTAGATGTAATCTCATTAGATATTAATAACGCTTTTGATTCTGTTAACTGGAACTTTCTTTTACTAGTTTTAACAGAATATATCTTTCCTTCTAATTTTAATAACCTTATCCAAATACTATATGAAAAATCAACTGCATATGTTAAACTAGGATCATGTAGATCAGGCCCTATAACAATCAAAAAGGGAACTAAACAAGGTTACCTTTTATCACCATTGTTATTTGCATTAGTCATAGAACCCTTTGCAAATCAAATCAGATCAAGCAATAACATAAAGGGCATATGTATTAATAAAATGTTAAACCTTAAAATCCAACTCTTTTCTAATGACATACATTTAACTCTCTCAGATGCCAAAGAGTCTTTGAATATTCTATTTAACTCCATGAATAAATTTCAGAATATTTCAGGCCTAAAATTTAATGAAAACAAAACAAAAATTATGCCCTGTAACTGTAAAAAAAATATATAAATAAAAGATTTTCCAAATGTATAGTAACAGAAAATAAATTATTATACCTGGGAATAAATCTACTCAATGAATTAACAGATTCTCTAATATTTAACTATAATAAAACACTAGACAAAATAGAACAATCAATTGGTTACTAGAATAAATACATATTTTCAACAGCAGAAAGATTATATCTTATTAAAGCAATCATATTTCCCAAAATATTATACTTAATACAAAACTTTTCATTGCCACCTCCTAAATATATTATTCAAAGATACAATGAACTAATTTTAAATTTTCTGTGGTTTCCAAATAAACCCCGTATAGCCTTAAATAAGCATTTACCAGCTTGGGAAGATGGTGGAATTAATTTACCGGATATGAATTTATATATTACCTCCTCTGTTATTAAAAATATAACATTATGGTTAAATAATTTATACACACCTATATGGAAACAAATGCATGAGCAGATTTACATAGAATTTAATTACAATAATATACAAGACAATTTAACTGTAATATCATCACCCCTTATATGGATATTAAAAGATTATTTTTTAGGAGAAAAGAATAATATCAAAAAATTACCATCAAACTATATAGGCTCTACACTATCAGTGTTCAAAACATATATAAACAAAATACCAAATATTAATTCTTGGATTTTTGTTATTTTCCCTATAGTTTTACACCCACTATTCTAGATACATCCCAAATCTCTAAAATGAATATACTCAAGAAAGAATCATTACTCTTTTGGCATCAACTTATAGAGAAAGGGAAAATACTAATAAATGAATAGATAACTTACAATTATAATACACATAAAGACTACTGGTTGCTTTTACAAAATCTAAGACATTTTCTTATAAATAAAGTAGAACAAATGCAACCTTCAGTTAGACATGAAGCTCCAAAACTCATTGAATACCTTATTCTTATCACAAAACAACCTTATCAGGGTACAGGTTACTTATCTAATATCTATAAAATTGTTACAAAAACAAAAAAATATCATGAAAAATCATACTGGGATTATTATACTGTAATAAACAACCATCCTTCAATTGAAGAAGAAAAAAGTAATATTTTAAACTCTTCCAAATTTTCTACATTATCAAAATACTGGCAATTATTCACTTGGAGATATCTACACAAAAGTTTCTATACACCACATAGGCTAGACAAAATGTTTTCTAGTGAAGATCAATGTTGGAGATGCCAAATCAAGATAAAAGCAGATTGGCAGCATGTTTTTTATGAATGTATATGTCTCAATATGTACAGGAAGTCTATTAACTATTTTTTTCAGACTGTTTATAATGATAATTTTCAATTAACAAAGTCTATAATTTTATTCAATTCTCCTATTCCAAACTGTGTACCAAAAAAAAATCCCCACTAAAATCCTATGGTCACTAGGCAATTTCACGTAAAATCATAACTATACACTGGAAAAATGAGGCTTCTCCTATGTTCAAGGAATTTAAGAATTTAACATCAACAGTTGCTCACATGGAAATATTAACAGTGAAGAACAGAACTATAAGATCTACTTCATACTATTACTTTTGGATGAAAGTGCTGGAAATACTCGAAAAGATCGACAAAGATATATCATCTTATGTTTCTAACTTTATATAATATGGAATTTCAATGTTATTTGCATAGACACCAATGTAAATAGTTATATAATGGTTTGAAGTTAGTAATGTTTTAGAATTGTAAATATGTTATTTATCTATATTTCATGTAATGTTTCTTAAGACATCTTATTTGAAATAATAAAAAAAATATTTAGTGGAAAAAGTACAGTATGAATGACCCTGTTTACCCTCTTAATCAAGACCATTATTCTGAAAAACATCAAAATAGTAATTGTAATCTGTTGCCCCATCTGTAGTGACTTGCATACCTTCAGCACTTAAAAGTAAACATTTTTTACCACTGGTATACTGAATGTGCAACATTAGGGGAGTGCTGAGATGCAAGTGCTGGGAAAGGCAGTAACTCACCTCGTGGTTGACCACTACCCTGGTCCTAAGATCCAATTATGAATTTTTTTAAGCATAGACATATGCTATTGAAATTACTGTTGCTGCTAACACTAAGCTTGTCCCAACAATACACCCTCATTAGATGATTTAAAGTATACTCATTGCAATTAGAGTCCTGAAAATAATCCTGTTTTGTTACTTTTCATCATTACTTCACAAAGTCAGGAGCAAGTAATTTGCTCACCTGCTGCCCTCCTTAGATGTTTAACCATTTCCCAGATGCTCTCCGTAGAACAAAACCCTGATTCCTTATTTATCTATGACTCCCACAGTGGGCACATGTAGTGTCACAGACAATTGATAGTTTAGACATTTAAATGTTGTGTCATCTCTACAAGGGTATACAATTGTCCTGATTTTACCTAGAGTCACAAAAATTACCAAGCTGAAACCCAGATTGTTTTTATTCTGATTAATGCACGCATCTCCTAACATGCTAGTTAGCATGTAGTAGTCCTTGAATCATCACAGTTGTCCAAGTGATGGCAGAGCAATCAAAGGAAAGATAACAGGTTTCGTCTGAAATTTGCAATTTCACTGTACCATCCATTTGCACTCAGAATTGCACAGCTTAATCTATGAGACAAGTACTTACTACTGTGAAGATTGACCAGACTTTGCAACCTTGCTGGGAACAGAAAAAGAAACTGAGCACAGACCTCCATAACAAGGGATCCCTCATCTCATGGAGGAAAACATGGATATGAAAATATGCCTGACTATCAGCCCAGATAGCTGTAGAGAAAGGAATACATGAATGAACCATACAAAATGTAAAAGTAGAAAAAACAAATCTTTTTCATGGGAGGACTGACTATGGCAGAAATGCACAGCTGACAGATACCTTTTGCCACACCCTGATGCATATCAGGACTACTTCACTACAAACTCAGCTCGCTTATCTTGCTTTAAATTCCAGGGGCATATTGTTCAAACATACAACCACCAGTAACTTGATTCCTAACAGGAGAAGCCTGTCCTATGCATGATGACCACAGGAACCATGCTATGAGTGCCTTGCTCCAGTGGAAGAATGTCAGTCTGTTCAATCTAATTGCTATGCTGAAGAGAGTAAAAAGTCCCAGGAGAGGCAGCCTAGTTCAATCCAGTGAAGATGCTAGCAAGCCAACTTCTAGCAGGAGCCTGGTGACTGGTGGAAGGGAATAGGCCCATGAGAGAGACACCTTAATACATTGCAGAAACCAGTGTAATGTTCATATAAAATATGGACATTCTGAAAATAATGAGAAACTACTCATCTTCCCATAACTTCTGCAGGCTACCTATTCATGTCAGGTCAAGAATGCCCATGAACCCTTAATGAGGATTAAACTCTGTTTTGGGATGATGGTGTGGAACTATATTCAGCCTCATGAGGTGGGAGCACCTCTAATCAGACCTACCCCATTTATGGATTTCAAAGCAGAAGCAGTGATGGGTGGAAGTGAAAAACCCAAAAAAGGCACCTCATATTCAGGTGGAGATCATAGTGATGGTCATTTAGGTGTGAACTTGGTATCTGATGAATGTGCAATATCACCCATAGTCCCATAATTCTTGGCAGTGGAATAATCATTTTAGATCAGGGATGCTCCTTGTAATACTGGGCAATGAACCCTCTGGTTAGGAATGGCCAAGTAAAACATACTCCAACCACAGGCAGTCAGGTCTGTTCCCATCCAAGGTTATGAATATCAATTTTAATGATCTAGAAAACTGTAAGTGATTTTTGCTATATTTTAGAATCCACACTGTAAGACCTACCTCATTTAAGTCATATGGCATCCTGCCCACTACACCTTGAATCAGGGATAGGCTGTGGGTCTCACCCAGCATTCTAATAACTTGGAAGATGCACAGCTCTGCCAGTATACAGGCATCTTCAGGCCATTCTGAGGAAATGACCATCATACCATTATCAGTCTCATTGAACTCACCTAAATCTCAGTCTCTCAGATCCACTGTCATACAGATTTCTTATGATGACACTTCCAGAGTGGCAGTTTTGAAATAGGCAGGGAAGTCCTTTCTTGACAGTGGGCTTCTGCCTGTACCACTTTGAATTTACATGACCCATCTCAAAAACCTCTACCTGCTTTGCTAGGAGCTCAACTGAGTCTACAGGTCACTGCTTCTCCCTAACCTTTTGAGGGGGTCTTCTATGTCAGATCTCGCATGTCAACAGGTCATCCATGGGATGCACCTCTCATTGTTACTGGCTCCATGGAACTCTCTCAAGCCTCAGACCTTCAGGTCATTGCTCATCTAGATTTCCTCCTGGACATAAAACAGCTAAGTGACACTAACACAGCCAGAGTACACCCTTCTCAGTTTTGGACTTCTGCGTTTTACCCTGGGGACTTCTGCTAGGGTGATTCACCTGTCAAGCTGGAAACTCTCCCACCAAAACCTGCACATCACTGCTGGCATTGATATGCCATCATCCTGTCCCCTGAAGATGTGAGATCATAACTGCACTGGTGTCATCCAGGTGATGATCCCCTGATTGAGAAAAGCTCATGGACATCATGGACATCTTAGCATCAGCTTAGCAAGGCAGTTTTTGTTAGGATATCCACTCATATCTATGTGGATTTCTACTAAGGGGACCCTCCACAACCACCTCTGCCTGTCTATCAGGGAAGCTCTCTCAGGCCAGCTGGACATTGCCATCATTGACAGTCCACCCTCATGCCCCTTGAAGACTGTTTCTGTCAAATCATAGATGATTATAGCCCACCATGGGGGATGGCCTTCCTATATTGACCAGCTATTTAGAACTCACCTGATCATCAGTCTAACAGGTTCATGCTAATCTAGATTTCCACATGGTAGGGCACCCAGTATGATTTCAACCCCATTAAAACCAGATTTTCATCTTCCCAACTAGAGAGAAGCAGATGAAGCTTGCACAGTGTCTATTCAATTACCTACACGGATTACTTCTGAATCAGAACCTAGATTTGGATGTTTGAATCACAATCAACAAGTGTTGATTCTAAACTGTTTGCACTTTAAAAAGTTATTTTTGTTTAATTTAACTGTTAGGCTAACACACTCAAGTGCGGTAGCCATTTTATAGCATTTACTGTTTGCTACTGTATATTTTCCTTCTGTCTCTGTAAAAAAAAAAGAAAAAAACAAAAAAATATCTTGCTTTCCCGCCTTACTGAACTAGAATAGTCCAGTCTTCAGATTTTGCTGATCTCTGGGCTTTGTCTTAGTTCCTGTGCTATCCATATCCTTATTTGGATAAGAGGAAGCTTCTTTGTTCACCAGTGGGAGTGGTGAGCACTGAGCAACCTATTTGTCCCTAGAGGAGTGGTTCCAGCCCAGCAACCTGTAGTTTATTGGCCATTTTGAGTCAATTCCTAGCTCTTTTCAACCCCCTGCTATAAAGCCCGCTTTAGCACACTTTTTTCACTTGTATACGACTCAGCACAGCTCCAGACTTTCCTTGATTTTTAAGTATTTTTTCTGGCTTTCGCTTTAATTACTGTATCTCAACTGCATTTCGCCTAAATAACAGCTCTGCATATTGTTTATACTGTACCTGTGTTGATTCTAAACTGTTTGCACTTTAAAAAGTTATTTTTGTTTAATTTAACTGTTAGGCTAACACACTTGAGTGCACTAGCCGTTTTATAGCATTTATTGTTTGCTACTGTATCTTTTCCTTCTGTCTCTGTAAAAAAAAGAAAAAAAAATCTTGTTTTCCCACCTTACTGAACTAGAATAGCCCAGTCTTCACATTTTGCTGATCTCTGGGCTTTGTCTTAGTTCCTGTGCTATCCATATCCTTATTTGGATAAGAGGAAGCTTCTTTGTTCACCAGTGGGAGTGGGGAGCACTGAGCAACCTATTTGTCCCTAGAGGAGTGGTTCCAGCCCAGCAACTTGTAGTTTATTGGCCATTTTGGGTCAATTCCTATCCCTTTTCAACCCCCTGCTATAAAGCCCGCTTTAGCATGCTTTTTTCACTTGTATACGACACAGCACAGCTCCTCGTGGTGTCCTGCAGAGTTCTACAAGCAGCAGAGAGTGAAAGAGTGACTTTCCTTGATATTTAAGTATTTTTTCTGGCTTTCGCTTTAATTACTGTATCTCGACTGCATTTCGCCTAAATAACAGCTCTGCATATTGTTTATACTGTACCTGTGTTGATTCTAAACTGTTTGCACTTTAAAAAGTTATTTTTGTTTAATTGAACTGTTAGGCTAACACACTCAAGTGCGCTAGCCATTTTATAGCATTTACTGTTTGCTACTGTATCTTTTCCTTCTGTCTCTGTAAAAAAAAAAAAAAAAAAAAAGAAAAAAATATCTTGCTTTCCCGCTTTACTGAACTAGAATAGTCCAGTCTTCAGATTTTGCTGATCTCTGGACTTTGTCTTAGTTCCTGTGCTATCCATATCCTTATTTGGATAAGAGGAAGCTTCTTTGTTCACCAGTGGGAGTGGGGAGCACTGAGCAACCTATTTGTCCCTAGAGGAGTGGTTCCAGCCCAGCAACTTGTAGTTTATTGGCCATTTTGGGTCAATTCCTAGCTCTTTTCAACCCCCTGCTATAAAGCCCACTTTAGCGTGCTTTTTTCACTTGTATACGACTCAGCACAGCTCCTCGTGGTGTCCTGCAGAGTTCTACAAGCAGCAGAGAGTGAAAGAGTGACTTTCCTTGATATTTAAGTATTTTTTCTGGCTTTCGCTTTAATTACTGTATCTCGACTGCATTTCGCCTAAATAACAGCTCTGCATATTGTTTATACTGTACCTGTGTTGATTCTAAACTGTTTGCACTTTAAAAAGTTATTTTTGTTTAATTTAACTGTTAGGCTAACACACTCAAGTGTGCTAGCCGTTTTATAGCATTTACTGTTTGCTACTGTATCTTTTCCTTCTGTCTCTGTAAAAAAAAAGAAAAAAAAAAAAAAAATATCTTGTTTTCCCGCCTTACTGAACTAAAATAGTCCAGTCTTCAGATTTTGCTGATCTCTGGGCTTTGTCTTAGTTCCTGTGCTATCCATATCCTTATTTGGATAAGAGGAAGCTTCTTTGTTCACCAGTGGGAGTGGGGAGCACTGAGCAACCTATTTGTCTCTAGAGGTGTGGTTCCAGCCCAGCAACTTGTAGTTTATTGGCCATTTTGGGTCAATTCCTAGCTCTTTTCAACCCCCTGCTATAAAGCCCACTTTAGCGCGAATTAGCGCAAAGTTGCTCATAGAGCAGCATCAGGCAGCGCTGGTTAATCAAGTTTAAACTATTTCTGGCTCCGTAAAGTCTGTTCTTCAATTTTTCCCTTAGAACTGCTCTACTTGCAATCTAAACAGCCTAGTCTCTATCTGAAAAGCTCAGCACTTGCTCCTAAATCATTTTTTATACAAGTAAAGCACTCTTAAACAAAAGAAAGTACTTCATTCACCTAAATTCCCTTGAGTACCCATTTCCCTATAGGTCCTTTTCTGACTCAGTTACACAGCAACCTTTTTCACTATTCTAGCATGTCGAAGGGTCAGTTGCTGGCATCCTCTCCTGTTCATCTGGTGAATCTGGGAATCTTGAGGCAATGTTACAATTGCCTCATGTACACAGACAACCCTCTCCTCCTCCCAACAAATACAAATATATGCGAGAGATGCAACTATATAGCCAAACTGGAGGCTGAGCTCTCTCAACTCAGGACTGGCAAGACCAGTCAGGAGGAGAAGGTAACCACGCACACCACAAACCCAGTCTCACATAGAACTATCACAACTGCAAACCAAACACATAAACACACAAAAACATACTCAGAGGCGCTGATTAAAAATCTACCAAAACAACTGAGGCCTCCAAAGCAGACACCCAAGCAACCGCCACCTCAAGACATAGCACATGCAACACATAGTTCACAAAGTCAGTGTGCTTAACAGTCACAGCCCTTAAGGCCAAACAACATGCCAGACACACTTCTAATAGGTGACTCCATAGTCAGACACACTGACATCCCGCTCACCAGACTGAACAAGGAAAAGGTCACAGTAAGCTGCCTGTCGGGTGCTAGAATCCGCCACATAACACAAGCACTCAGGTCACTCCACAGCAAGTACAAATATGACTCAGTCATTGTCCATGCTGGTGTGAACGACCTGAGATGTACCTCCCTGGACTACATGAAAAGAGACATAGAGGAGCTCTCTGATTATGTAGCCCAGGCCGGTATGACCCTGACCCTGAGCAGCATCTTACCCTCACCAAGAATGATGCCACAGTACAAAGACAAAATGATCAGTTTTAACAATTGGCTTAATTACTGGTGTCATTCTAAGGGGATCCAATGTCTGTCTGCTTGGGATGACATCCTTGACAAGCCACGCTGCTTCACAAGGGATGGCTTGCACCTGTAACCCCTGGGCTTTCGGATATTGGCTAAGGCTCTTGCCACCCCCATAGTGCCTTTTTTAGGCAAGGCTCAAATGACAAACCCACCTCCCTAGAAAACACAAGTGGAAAAAAACTAAGGGTAATGCTGCTCAATGCCAGAAGTCTAAACCTCAAGATGCACGCTCTCAAAGCCCTCCTCAGTACGGAGAACATCAATGTCTGTGCAGTGACTGAAACCTGGTTCAAGGCTCCTGAGAGCACCTCAGCACTATCAGGTTTTACCTCATATCATGCTTTCCGGCCCCAAAATTTGGACCGAACCACAAAAGGAGGGGGAGTATCCATATTCATCAAAGATACCCACACCTCCAGGTTAGTGGCAATGCACGAAGCATCGGAGACCATCCATGTGCAACTAACCATAGGCAAAACTGCCCTACAGTTTGTAGCATGCTACAGACCACCCTCTCAAACTCAGGAACCCCACACAGCCTTCCTGAAGACACTGGAGAGTATGAATGTCTCTCCAAATACCATCATATTGGGAGACTTCAACTACCCAAACATAGACTGGGAACATTACTCAAGCCCCAACACCCTAGCCCAAAGGTTCCTAGAATTCATAAACTCAAATGCGATGAAACAACTAGTCACCATTCCCACAAGAGGAGATAATATACTAGACCTGATCATCACAAACATGGGGACAAAATGCTCCACACCGGAAGTATATCCCTCATTGGTGAGATCAGACCATAAATTAATCTCACTGGAAATCCACATCCTGCCCCCACCCCCTGCACAAAAGACCACAGCGAAGAACTTCTCAAAAGCCAACTTCACACTTCTTAAGACTGAAGTGGTATCCTTCAAGGCCCCTGGGCCAGTGGAAACCACTACCCACACTGCTAAATCCCTTACAAATGCCTTCTACGAGCACTTTCAAGAATGCATGGATCATGCAATCCCAAATAAAACCAAGACCCATTCCCCCAAAGGCAGGCACCCTGTCTGGTGGACCCCAGCCATAAGCAAACTTTACAACAGGAGGAGGAAGCTACTACATGACAGAGCAAAATCCCTAAAAGGGAAGGCATCTTTGATCAGTACTAGCAAAAAACTACAATCACTCATAAAATCATCCAAGGCCAACTTTGAGAGAAAAATCGCAAAAGACACAAAAGACAATCGCAAGGCCTTCTTTAGCTATGTTAGAAACCTGGGTGGAAACTCCCAGATATGCTCAGTGTTAGTCCAAAATGACACAAAATACACTAAACCCACAGACATTGCCAACATTCTGGCAGACAGGTTCAGTGCAAATTTCTCCTCCCCCTCCCCCCCAAAAGGAGAAATATCTATCCCAGCAGAGTGTAGCCTCCCAAACATCTCAGATGACCAGGTGAGAGCCGCCCTCTCTAAAGCTAAAAACACAGCATCAATGGGACCGGACGGTGTCCCAGGCTGTGTGCTACATGAACTCAAAGAGGAACTAAACCCACACATAGTGCTGCTGTTTAATCTTAGCCTTACTACAGGATACATACCCAAAGAGTGGCGTATGGCAACAGTGGTCCCACTCCACAAAGGCGGTGCTTCTATGGACCCTGGAAATTACCACCCCATAAGCTTGATGAGCCTGGTCTGCAAAGCTATGGAGAGGATCATTATGGAACTCATAAACAAAGACATTGGGGACCTACAGACATTGGATCCTACCCAATTTGGCTTTGTCAAGGGCAGATCCTGCCTTTTGAACTTGGTCGACTTTTTTGAAACAGTCACTAAGTCCATTGATGAGGGTAAGGCAGTTCACACAGCCTACCTTGACCTTGCAAAAGCCTTCGACACAATACCCCACTCGGGCATCATAGACAAACTCTCTAGCTTAAATGTAAACCCATATATCACAAGATGGGTTGCAAACTGGCTCAAGGACAGAACCCACATGGTCAGAGTTGCTGGAGCCATGTCAGACTCTAAGCTGGTCACAAGCGGTGTCCAACAGGGCTCAGTCCTAGGAACCCTCTTGTTTGGCATTTATTTTTCTGAAGTGCAGGCAAACATAGGAGGATTGTGGCTGACAAAGTTTGCAGATGACTGCAAACTGGGCGCCATAATTGATACTCCAGCAGACACAAGCATCCTTCAGAGAGGCCTCATAGAAACGGATAATTGGTGCCAGAGCCATGGCCTTAAGCTGAATGCCAAAAAATGTATAGTCATACCCTTTGGGAAAAACAAGGTACCCACAAATTACCACATAGGTAGTAATCCATTAAGTACGGAAGAGGTAATCAGAGACCTAGGGACCCAAGTTGACAATAACCTCTCATTTGACACTCACATTGCCAAAGTGGTTAGGAAGACCTTCTATATTGCCCACCTTATCATGAAGGGATTCACATCTAGATCAAGGGAGGTCATTGTGCCCCTGTACTCTTCTCTTATCAGGCCAATGATTGAGTACAATGCCCCATTTGGGATGTATCTTACCCGATACCTGCAGCAGTTGGAAAGACCCCAAAAGTTCCTCACCAAGAGGATAAAGTGTCTCAAACATATGTCATATGCTGCCCGGCTGAAGAAACTCCAGCTCTATTCAGTCACATACCGCCTATTCAGAGGTGATCTGTGCCTGACGTACAAGGCCATGTCCAATCCGGAATTAATGGACATGCTCCACCTCAAAAAATCCAAATCCACCAGAGCCACGAGAGCAAGAGACTTGAACCTCAACACAGAAATAAATAGGATGTGCTGGAGGGACAGATTCATAAACCAGAGGCTCCCTACACTCTGGAACAGAATCCCAGTCCATGTTAGGCAGAGCCCCTCACTAACTCTATTCAAGAGAAATCTTGACGAGTGGATGGGAGATCGTAGGTTTACCCCGGGGGTCATCTCTGTGTCACTACTAGACAGAGGCACAGTTAACTAAACCCTAAATGGGTGTAGTATTCTCATCCTAAGGGGTGGTGTAAGCCACACACACTCTGGCTAGGCTTATAAATGCCCTAGGGCAGATAGCCTAGTACAAACCTATGAACCTATGAACCTAAGAGCACTCCCTTCTGGTCTGTAAAGATCAGCTCATACTCCTGTGGACTACCATCAGGATGATCCATTTTGGCCATATCCACTTTCTCAACTGATAGCTCTCTCTGCTGCACAAGAAACAGATGCATTAACTATCTCTCATGTCTCTATGAACACTGGTCATCTGTGTTGGATCAGAGGTGCTCTTAACCCAATCCAAAGACTACTTTTTGATTGAGATTAGCCATGTGGAACTCACTTCAACCAAGGGTGCTAAAATGTATTCTTATCTAAGATCTAAGTATCTTATTTTAACCATCTCAAATCTTCTGATTAACTTTGCCATATTTCAGAAACCACAGTCAGATGTATACCTATCCTGTACCACAGGAATATGGCCCACTGCACTGGCAGGCAGGGATGGGCTGATTGTACTATCTGACCCTATCATCACTTGAATGTAGCCCATCAGTATCAGATTATGTGTATCTTTGGTCCATCACTAGCGATGACTCATCACTGTGACTGGTCTCATAGAGCACACCTTGACTTGATTCTCATAGATCCATTCTCATCAGGACTTTCACACATAGAGACAACAGGCAATAGGCTATGTCACAGATGGAGCACTCCCTTTCTAGTCTAGGACTATTGCTTATGTGTCAGAGAACTTCTTTAAGAGTGACCTACATCAGCCACCTTTGCTTGCCTGAACAGGAGCTCTGTCTAGTTCACAGGGCACTGCTGGCCTTATACTGACTGTCCTACTTCCCTGTGTTCTGAAGTCTGCCTGTCCATATCAAATTCTGGGTAAACATGGGCCATCTATGATCCAACAATTGTTGCTAGCCTTGTGGAGTTTACCTTGGTCATGGCCAGACATATCAATTCTCATCCACAGACCATAATACTCTATTTTACATGTTCAGATGCATCTGAGGGATTTTGCCATATTTTATTATCCACAACCAAAGGAATAACACTGCCATGCTACAGAAATCCTCTCCATTACATGCACAGAGAAGGATAGTCTGAGTGTCCTATCTGATGATAGCACTCCTTGGAGGCTGCCTCTAAAAGTAGGGAGGCATAGGACATTTGCATATTCTGGGAAATGATCCTCCAATTGCGACTGGCCTCAGGAATCTCACCTTAGCTTCAGCTCTTCAGGTCTGCTCTCATTCAGATGTCCTCCTTGGGAGTGGACTGGCACTATGGCATCTCAGCTTCAATCTGTACTTGGTGGCTGTCTAATTATGTTGGATAATGCCTGCCATTGACCACTTTAATTTGTCAAAAACTCATTATGTTATTCTACTCCAAACCCCCACCCTCAATGACCAGCCATAAAACTACTTTCCCTGGTATGACAGGGGTATCTACTATTTGATAAATTCCCAGACTATCACCATCACAGAACCCATACGACTTTATTATTACAGTACAGGTGCACTGCAATCATCCCTCAGGGATACTGCACAGTAGATATTTTTTTTGAAACTTCCAGCCCTAGACTCCACCAGCTCTCCAGCCACTGGGAAGACTTTGACTTTTTTTCCCATAGAGTATGGATTTCCACAGTGCTAACCCCTCAATAACCTGCCCACTGTGGCCAGATAGAACACTTCCTACCTGACATACTCCTTCCCCAGGGAACTTGTACCACTAGGATTTCCAACCCTCATGAACATGCCCTTTATGACCAGTCACCACACTCCTATCCCATCCTGATGGCTATCTGATTTCAGGCCCCATACATCTGCAGTTTCCATTTTCCTCTTAAAAAAGCCATATCTCTCACTTTCCTGCAATGCCATATGTGAGTGATATTTTCTCACAGGCATCACACCTTAACCAATATAGAGAACATGAACTACAAGGGATTGCGGCATCTGCATGAAGAAAGTCATATTCTGATTGGGCACACTATGAATGTAAAGCAGATTTCACAAGCAAATACATAACATGTATCAAAACAACAATATTTGACAAATATTCAAGCAATATGGCAATATCAAGCATGCCTGTGGACAGACTAAAGTCAAGCCATTAAAGACTTGAAATAACATTTTCATAAAGTGCACAAATACATCTTGACCAACGTCAAGCAGAATAGTTTAGAGAGAGAAACATGTTGAAGCTTCTATGATGCACTATACAAGGTATGTCAGTAAAGTAATTCAGACATTATAATCCCACCTAAAGCATGAATAATCTGTATATCTAGACTGAAAAATTACTTCAGAAGATAGAATAAAGGGCAAAGCTATTTTACCAACTCACAGGACAAGGGTGTCTTCTGTTTGAAAGAAAATCCCTACAGACGTTTTACTTGCAGCCTTTATGGGTTCAATGATTTTATAAGGGACTGTTGGATACCAAAGAGAACTGTAGAAATAAAGCAGGCACTGTGCACTGCTACATTTATTAATTAATATAATTTCTACAGTTTAGAGGGGGCGTGGCCAAGATGGCTAACTGACTGCAGCAACTGGTGAAAGTTCTGTGACTGAACATTTTTCTCTGACAAGAAATATAATAAAAAAAATAAAATTTGAGATACCTGTTAGTTCATTTTATTCACTAATAGCAAGAGAAAGGATTTATAGCATCAAGTTCTTCAAAAGCTGTAAATTTCCTGTCAGAAGTTCAACTGCTTGGTTATGAGAGAATAGACAACATGAGCCACTCAAGAAATAGTACTCAGGATTCTTGTCTTAATGTTAATAGCTTATGCTATAGTGTTATTAACTCTAACTATAGGTATTAATGGTAAGAAGTAAAATTGCATGTTTGTTATTGATTACAGCAGTTTAAAAAAATTAAGAAAAGCAAGAAACTTACAGTGGAAATTAACTGCTACTGTCTGCTGTGAGTTATCATTTTCAAATGCTTTAATCAACTTCTAATGCCAGGATTTGAAGCTTAGATCAAAACAACAGTTTGCATTGGTTAAAAAACAAGGCATTCAATGTAAACAAGGAGGAATTATTTTATATATAGTCAAGATTGCTTGTAATACTACAGTTAATAAGTAGAGTAAACAGCTTATCTATAATATGCAAATGCACAAGGAATTAAATATCTATGTAAGATTAACAAAACAGCAGTAGCAGTAAGTTAAGAAAATGTACACATACTGTAATCTCTAATAGATAGGTGATGATTAAAATATCTAACAGAGAGCTGATGATTAATAGCTCTTTGATGACAGATTTTATAAAAACAAGTTATTTTGCATTAGGTAGAAAATTAGTTGGCAAATAAGACAGAAAATGCATTTAAGCAACAAAGTATTTATAAGAAAGATATGTATTACATATACCTGCATATGGCAGAAATGTGACTGCACAAGATCTCAAATAATTTACATAGAAAATTATTTAAAAATACTTGAAAATATCTTGAAATCTGACATTTGAATCCTGGTCATGTGAACCTTGCAACTTTTTGCATGTTGTATGTTAGATTCACTAATATTACATGAAATGCCTCATTTCGTATGTCATAGCTGGAATTTGAGTATTGTATTGTCAAATCAATGCAATTGTTTTGATAGTAAGTGAAGTAAATTTTTTAATATATTTGAACATGGGAAGGGAGAATGGGATTTGAATTAATTATGCACATTGTAACATTTGAATACACAATATAAAATGCATTTTTTACTCCATAGAAAAGCAAGACATTCTCTTTGACCTTAGTAATGTACACAGTTTTATGAATTAGTTTAATACGCTAAATGATTTTTAAATATGTTGATACGTATCATATTAAGAGTGTTGCATAATTTTGAAATATAGACACTTGTAATTTTAAAATTAATTCAGAGCTTTTTATATCTATAAAATGTGTGGGCATCTTTTAGCATGATGAATATATATGTAAATTGATTTTCCTTTTGTGTAATAGTTTAGTATGATAAGATTGGCTGTCACTTGTAAGTTTACAGATATCTTTATTTCTTCTTGTCCTACTTTGTTCTGCTTATTTATTTAGAGATTTAGTTATAATACAGTTAATTGAGTGAATAATTTAGGAATATTTAATGGATAATTTATACTATTACACAAATAGGTACACTGTTTGTGGGATTATTTAATATCTGTAATTAATAAAAGAGAATTATTAAACTTTTATGTAGTAATAGAGGAGTAGTTTTAAATAACAAAATACATACCTAAATTAATAGTCTCTTATTATTTTTAAAGTATATATAACATATTAATTGCTTATAAGTCACAGTAGCTTTTCACTAGTTTTTTGATGAATGTTTAGGTATTGGTAGGTAGAGAGATAGTATGTTTGTTTATTTGATAGGCAAACTAGGAATGTTGGTATCTACGGTAGATTGTGCTTTGTTTGTAATGTATACAGTTACAGTTGTAGATTTATTTTTGTTTTTGTTATTTATGAGTTTTAGTAATTTAGTTTGTAGAAAGCAAGATTTAAAAATATGGAATGTTAAGATAGTGTTTGAGAAATGCATTAAAGTCTCCTATACAATAAAATTAAAATGGTAGATATATGTTTCATATTATCTTTTTAAATATATATTTTAAATATATAGTATGGCTAGTTTTAATCTATTATCTATTAATGTAAGTGGACTAAATAATGGCAACAAAAGACATCATTAATAAGATATCTAAAATTAAATGGAGGAGACATTGTATTCTTGCAAAAGACTCCCTTGATAGATAAAAATATAGGCTATTTAAATAACTTAGGCTACAAAATGTTATCATCTACTTCTTTTAACAAAAAGTGGAGAGGAGCTACTATACTTTGAAAAAAAATCTGCTCTAATGCCTGAGGTCCTGGACTCCATTAATGATCCCAAAGGAATGTATACAATTATAATAATTAATTATAATAGCAAACTCTATATACCAGCTAATTTTTACTGGAACCCTGGAATAGGTGCAAGAGTTGTTAAAGATAACTTAAGCTTATTACAAAGTTATTGGCAAGATAGTTTAATTTTTAGCAGGGGATTTTAACCACATATCTAAGATAGAAGATGCAAGTGAACAGAAGAAAGTTAAAATTCTGGCATTAGCTCAACCATTAAACAGATGGATTAGTAATAATAATTTATTTGATTTAATAGTCTTTGTTCTTCACTAATTATTCTTAGGTGCATATGACACTAGAATTGGTAGGACTTATGCTGCTGCAGATTTACCAATTAAAGTGAATTTTTCAACCTATTCCTTATCCTTTATCTGATTGTATTGCACTAGGTGTTAATATTTAATGGATATAATGAATTTTCAGATTATTTATAGAATCCCTGTATATATGATGAAATTAAAAGACTTTAAGAGTAATCTTAAGGAACAAATTAATAGTTTTTTTATTTTTGAATGATAATGGTCAGGTTAGTAAAATCATACTATGGGAGTCTTTAAAAATGTATATTAAAGGTAGAATGGGAAGATGGGCTAGTAATAAAATGAAACAGTGGGATAAAGGGTTGTTAGAAACATAAGATGAAACATACAAAGCAAGGTCTGAACAACAAAAAAGAAATTAGATGATACTGAACTCATTAAAATATTAATGACAAAATATCAAACATTTTTAATGCATAAAGTGGAGAGAGCTGTAGAAAAGATACAATTGCACAGTTATGCAATGGCTTCAAAAGTCTACATAGATTAGCTAATAGAAGTAAGATTTTAAGGAAAAACGCTCAAATCAATAACATCTAAAATCATCACAATAATAAGCATAAGCTTACTTCAGACATAGAAGAAATGTTTAATATATTTTTTAAAAAATAATAAAATGATATTAATAAAGATAAAAGTAATAATCCTGATAATTACAAAACTGACAAGTACTTAAAGAAAAATGTTGCTAATAAACTTAATAACCAACAAATATCTCTGCTGAATATGCCTATTACCCTAATAGAAATTAAATAAATCTTCAAAAAAGGAAAAAATAGTAAAGCTCCAGGGAAAGAAGTATGGAATTATATAGTCTGCTTCTGTTAAATATTATAGAATTACTGGGTAACATTTTCAGGATAATTCAGAGTCACAAGATAATTCTTCCCCATGGGAAGTTTTTGTAATTTCACCTAAGCTTAAACAAGGACATGATAATGGTTACCTATTATATTCACAAAAGCAGACAATGTCGAACCAACATTGTTGACACGAGAATAGCGAAAGTGCAGAATGTCAGCTGGGTAAACAGAAATCTCCGTAAGGGGAGATTTCCATTTACTTCAATGTAGTGGGGTCTCAGAGTTGGTAAACTTAAGTAGCGGGGGTGTGGGGGTGCAGGGGGGTTTGCCCCCTGCCTACACCCTTTAGATTTTGTTTTTTTAATGTATTTTTCTGAACATTCGAAATGTTAATGGTTCGATCATTAAAAGTCGACCTTTAGTGATTCGAACCATTAAACTTTTGATGTTCTAATATAGACCCCATGATAAGAAGTTAGTTTCCTCATATAGATATATTTCATTATTTAATGTAGACTATAAAATATTTTTCCATCTTTGCTACAAGATTAAGAGATGTAATAGATAAATTAATTAATAAACATGGGTAGTAACTACCTTAGATTTAGAAAACAGAATGCACAAGAAATTGGACCTAATTAGCTTAGATTCTGAGACAGATTTTGATTCTGCAGATTGGCACTACTTGTTTAAAACTTTAGAATTGTTTGCGTTTCCAGAACAATTTATTGGAATATTTAAAAACATGTATAGAGAATCCAACGCATCTGTTAAAATTGGATTTTACATTTCTCAAGGATTCACATTAAATAAAGGCACAATGCATGGGTGTTCCTTTTTGCCTCTACTGTTTGCATCAGTTATTGAACCCTTAGCTAACAGTATAAAAAGCAATTAAAAAAAAATAATGGATTCCCAGTTAACAAGGATTGTCAATCTAAAATACAGCTTTAGCAGATGACATTTTACAAACTATAGAAGAGTTAAACTATTCAACTGAAGAAATAGATAAGGAATTTGAAAAGTTTCAAGAGGTTTTGCTACTGAAATTTAATAATAATAAAACTGAATCTTTGGTGTTAAATAAGTTACTAGATAGTAAGTTTAAAAAGATATATGGAAATATAACTGAGAAGGAAAATAACTAAATATTTAGGAATACAAATATATCAAGATGTGAGTAAAATTATTAATAATAATTTTGAAAAAATAATTGAAGAAGTGTTACTTATAAAAATAGTGTTTTTATTGTTTTGCTTTTAAGGATAGGTTAGTACTTACTAAAATAATTATATTACCCAGGATCATATACATATTGAATTTAATAGCTTTAATACGTGACAACAAACCTGTAAAAATGGAACAATTGTTAACTTCATTCTTATAGTATCCTAAAAAGCCAAGAATATCTTATAGAAGTCATATGATTAAGGGGATGGTGGCAACAGCTTCTCAGTTGTAGAATCATATTCTATTGCTGCAAATTTTAACTCTAATACTGTATTCTGGATAGACTCAACTTATAACAGTCAATGGAAAACCATTCAGGAGAATATTTCTCTAAATTGTTATATATTTATCAAATATGACAAATTAGAATTATATAACAATCCTTTCATTTGTTTTATAAAATTTAGCTTAGAAGGAAATTAATTTCAATCTTTAGACTTGGCAAATATGAAATCAATTGTTAAAACAATTTCAAATATGTTTTTAAAACTCCATTAATATCAAAATGAAAATGTTTGTTTCCCATTGTACACACATCTAGATTTAAGGAAACTCAGACAAATGTTAAAATTAATTTACTAAAAAGGAATAGATTAATATTATGGTCTGATTGTTTTGGAAAAGGAAAAGCTAAGTCACCAGAATATTTAATGAAACATTTCAAGTTGGGTGAATCTGTTAAGCAGTTAATATTATCTGTTTTATATATATATATATATATATATATATATATATATATATATTTATTTATTTTATTTATTTATCATTTGTTAACTGGGAAAATCCAACTTGGAATGAAGCCAATTTTCAGCGGAGACTCAGTGAGAAATGTTCCAGATGCATACCTTTGTAATGTGAGAGGAAATCTGAGGACCCGGAGGAAACCCACACAAACGCAGGGATGACATACAGACTCCATATAAAAGGCACCCCAGCATCAAACCAGAGAACCTCTTGCTGTGAGGCAACAATGCTACCACTGAACCACTGCGCTATATATATATATATAATTTTGATGCAAAATTCTGGAATGTTTTAGTAGTGAATTGAGTGACTCAATAGATGGTAAGATTGGATGGTAAGATTAAAACTTTGTTACTTAAATCAACTTCTTCAGGTTTGTAATGGAAAGTTTTTATGTGGAAATATATGCATAGAATGTTTTTTACTCCCTTTAAAATCTTTAAGTTTAGTAAAATGACTTATTCAGGATATCCCCTCTCTTCTACAAGAGGTGTTCCCTTCCTGCAAACCCCCACCCCCCCAACAGCACAAGCAATCATCTCTCCTGCCTCCAACATGGTGATTACATCACCCTTTGAATCTGTGAGTGGATACATTCCTTCCTTCCACGAAGGAGGTGAGTAGACCATGCCCCCTTCTCTTCTCCATCTCCCTGCCTGGCTCCTCCAGTGCAGTGCAGTTAAGTGAACCCAGGTCACATGGGTCACAGACAGGACCCCTTCCCTTTATGCCTTGATTCCAGGCTGCAGTGACTTGTTTTAAACTTTCCTGTGTAATGGTATCATATTTTGTATGTGTAACATGCCAGTACAATGGTTTCATACAATGTAATGTAGTGTTACACAGAACCACCCCAAATTTATGAACACCATCTGATTATAACACCGTCTACACCAACATACCATCCCACTGAATAATATACCCAAAATGTATCTTTTCTACAGGGGGGTGAGACGTCTACATCCTCACCTCCACCCTAGATAGATAGATAGATAGATAGATAGATAGATAGATAGATAGACAGACAGATAGATAGATAGATAGATAGATAGATAGATAGATAGATAGATAGACAGATAGACAGATATTAGATGTGAGGTAACACAACCACAAAGAAAGGGCTTATGCAACTTTGGAATCCAACCAGAAAAAAAAGCTAGAAACATAAAATATTAAACACTTAGCACAACCCTCTTCCCTGAAAAAAAGGAAAGAAAAAAAAAAAGAAACGGAATGCATACTGACTCAGTCAGCAAAACTGAAACGTGAATCATCAAACTCAATGAACTAAGTCATAGACAAACATAAACCAAATAAGACAGCATGTTTTATGTTACATAATAAGCTTCATGTGGTTACACACATCTCATATAGACACTTGTCCTTTCATCATGTTGGTTTTCTTTCATTATATGTTACAGTTTCAGTTGCTTTTGTTAAGTTATAATGATATCAAAAGACTGTTTTTTATAGAAGATAAATCTAAGGTGTGTAGAGAGACCAATGTTACCAGTTACTGGCTGTAGCTACCCACATAAGCTGAAATAAATTCAATGAATTCCCATGGATATACTATTCAACACTACAGGGGAAGATCAATAATTGTTTGACTGAGCAAGCATGAAGGCAATCAAAGAGAAATAATATGTTCATTCCCCCAGCAATAGTATATTCATCCTTAGTGGTGGCATGGAAGGTGGTACCCCAAGTATGCTCAAAGTAAACTTGCAGATTGCGGGTTTAGTACACCTACATGGTGAACTGTCAGACATATGTTGCTGCCTATACAGAACCAAGCACATACACAGCATTGTCCCTGTCAGGTCCACTACAAAGGCGAAGATGACCAAAATGTGTCGCCTCATAAGTAGCAGGTTGGCCATCTCAACCAGGAGAGACAATTTATGAATCTCAGACACATGTGATTGCATTGTCTTCACAGACATTATCAGCAGAGGATTGTTTCATGATTTCAATAGTTTAAGGCTTCACACTCAGACCTATTTGTTTTGTAGTATGTTATTTGGTGCATATGTGTACATATTCTTGAACATTTCTTATTGATTGTCCCACAACACGCTTGCAAAACATGTATTTGCATATGTGTTTGTGAAAACTGTATCTGCATATCTTAAAATGTATGTTTTTGAGATTGTACCTGCATTCCCTTGTATGCAGCAACAATGCATATCATAGTGTTAACTGTATATATTTATTAATATTCAGATACTGGTTTGTATAATGGCTAATCTTTAAAAAAGGGAACAAATGTGTGCATACTTATAAATTAGGCTTTTCTACCCATGCCTCTGCTGTAAAGAGCTCTTGTATTGTCCAGACAGATCATCTAGGTCAACAAATGAAATACACAGTTAAATAATTAACTCAAAAAATAAATAAAAAACATTCTTGATGCAATGGATATACAGCCAGTATTAGCGGTGACTGACAACATGTATTGCCAGCTCACACTGGTTCCATCGGCAGTCATACTGTATGCACAGAGCTGCATATATCAGCATTTACTGCCTGGTGCTATTATAGGCATGCTTATGTTCTGTCATCTCATACTACTGCCTCATGACTTCATTGCTGCTTTTATGACATTCTAATGTTGGGGATACTGTGGCTCAATGAGCACATGTCACATTACAAGTCTAGTTTAAGGCCTTTTCATGTTCTGGGGTTCATAAAAACATGACTCTCTTATAATATAGAAGGCTCTGCTACTGAGGGTTCTGTGATGCAAAAAAAATGACATCACACATTGCAAAAGTTTAATATCAGCAAAATAAGGATGTGTGAGACAAGGAGTGTAGTTTTGCAGTGATGTGAATGATGTCTGTGCCATAAGGCATCTATGAGACGATATGACTATTACCCTGTTGAAGGCAGTGGCAGTCAAAAGAGGTGGTCTGAAGCTGGTGCCTCACCCATAGACTTGACTATGTGTACTCTGCTGGTCATAGCAGCAGCAACCATGAGATGAAACATTCCTTGGTTACAGCTAATGACTCTGTTCATGAATCACTAGATGGCTGTATGCCTTCTCAACCTGTGCATGGCTATATGCACCTCAGTGTAGATTCAGCATTTGATTATGGTGCACCCAATGAGGGCAGAGTTCACAAAAATCAGTTCTATTGCCCAGTTTATTACAACACTCTTACCCATGCTGTGCATATGATTCAAGGAATATTTATCTCCTAGTGTAGTCTGAGTCTCCTGTACTTATGTATGGTGATACTCTGACTTATAGGTTCATAGATAAGTGCTAGGCTAGCTGCTCTTGCAGGCCATTTTAAGCCTAGCCAATTTCCCTTTCAAAGGTGAGATTCAAACCCTGTACCTTGTGACTGTGAGATAAACAACTTGAGCATTATACTAACCTCCCATCCCCCAAGATGCAAGTTACAATAGAAGACCTGCCCATTAATGTCAAGGAGATACACTGTTGGCTACTATGTATCTGCACCTAGACTAGCCTGCCCATAGTGAATCAGATATCGTTCAGGCCATATCAGGCCTTCAGGACTGCAGCCATCAACTCACTGCCTAATTAATAAGTGGGAGAAAGATAATTTCCAAGGTGGTTTTTGTCACCATCAGTGTTGCTCATCACACTGTTGATAATGAAAATGACACCACCAGTGTCTCACCACACAGCAGACTTCATGTACCACACGTTGGTGGTATAGTGGTGAGCATAGCTGCCTTCCAAGCAGTTGATCAGGGTTTGATTCCCGGCCAGTGCAAGTAATTTGTACATTTAAGGGGATTAGGAGGGTGGCCTAATGGTTAAGGTGTTTGCCTTGCAAGCACAAGGTGCAGGGTTTGAGTCTTACAAGGGATAATTGGCTAGGCTTAAAATGGCTCACAAGGGCAGTTAGCTTAGTACTAATCTATGAACCTATGAAACTATATAATAATGATCATAATGAGGGTACCACAGCCATAATTTTTCCAGACACTGCAGATGTTTTGAGACTGGCTGAGATACTTGTCCTTCCTCTACCAACTGAATCTGAACACCTGTATGCTATTGCTACATTCTTTAATAATTCTCTTTTTCCTTATATCCAGCTATCATGTGGTTCTGGGAATGCACTTCTGCTTTCTGGTGTCTAGGTATTTCATTGAACTTAACACCATATGTAAACTTAAAAATAGCAAACATGAGCATCAACTGAAAGGGGCAGTTGCCTATATGCATTTGCCTCTCTTTATATAACCCTAGGAGCAATCAGTGTCCTCTGCACTTGTCTTAAACTTCTTATTTCATGTTTTGCTTCTATATTTGGAAACACCAGATAGATAACGTTGTCTCAATGTACACCAGTTTATGTGACTCTCTGTCATTTAACTGCTGCTTTTCCTGAATTTTGCACATCATAGTTGTGGCTGCTTGGCATAGAGAAATGTTTTTACTCATTTGTGGCTAGAATGTTAATATAGCAGTTGGCACCAAGGATAAGTATGTAAGCTGTAGTTCATGTGGTACAGGGTTTGATTCTTTCACCCCTTATTTGCCTACTGTGTGATACTGAGCAAGTCAATTAATGAGGTATTGCTCCATGGTTTGCCCTGAAAAGGGACTGTGTCTTCAGTGGGCCTAGTTTGTTAACAAATCAGTATTATTACAGTGTTACCTCAGGCAGCAGTACAATGTGTAAAGTGTTATATGTCACTTAGCTTCAGATGCTTGGTGGCTGTCTTCTTTTGCTGTTGTATATGTCCTGATGTTGCTTGACCAGGTATTCATCACATTGTGATCTTTACTAATATTTCTGCTGCAGCAACACATTGCATACCAGGCCGCATAACAATATAATGTGGCTAGAGTTGCTGTTGTTCATTGAAATATTCAACCAGAGGGGTTCAGGCACTGTAAACAGCTTAAGCTTAATCATCTACCTGGCCATCAACACTCAAGGTATAAGTATGTGAAAGGCTGTATATTTAGTTTTCTGTTCTTTGTGAAGCATTATCCTTGCATTTGTCATTGCTGCAGGGGTTGTCCAGCTGGACCAGTGAAATGAAATACACATAGTGATATCAATGTCCATTTTCCTGTGTGTGTGTGTGTGTGTGTGTGTGTGTGTGTGTGTGTGTGTGTGTGTGTGTGTGTGTGTGTGTGTGTGTGTTTGCTATGTACATATACATTTCCCTCATTCAGAATTCATCATTCATCTTTCACTGTATGCAATATGCCTGTAGATGATATCTGCTATTCATATCACCACTGGTGAATACTTAGCAGATGGCTATACCTTGCCTGTAGGATGCATCAAATGCAATACCAGAGAGGCAAACAGGGATTATTGTCATCTTAACAGTGACATTTGCCACATACTGGCAGCTGATCCTGTAGTGCCTTGTGACATTGACATAACAGTGTCCCTCAAAGTCTATGTATGCCTATGTTATCATGTGGGAAGTCTATGTCTCCAAGTATGAGAGTCCCTTAGTGCACCCCAGAAACTGCAGCTCCCAGTTGCTGTTGTGCATTGATCTTTGCATCTTTTATTTTGCTTTACTATTTTTACTTCTGTGGATTGTGTGGTGTCTAAACTGTTGTCTATGATGCTTTCACCTCTGCTTCTCTCATTGGTGGCGTTATTGAGCTCCTTACACTTGGTGCTGCTGTATACACAGCACAGATGGGATTGGTCATGAGCTGAGAGCATCCATGCTAATGCAGAGATGCAACAAAGTAACTTTCACCCATATGTGACAGACATCACAGTCAGGGACAACCACAATAGTTGCAAATATATGCTAAACAGCAATAATATTAAAGCAGGTGAAGCTGGAATGTTGGTTGCTTTTATAAAAAAGTTGTTATATCTAGTACTCAAAGTAGAGCTTTGTATCAGAAGAAACTCAACATCTCTAGTGCATTTTTAAATATCTTTAGAAGGCTCGGGGGTTCCTTAAAGTTTAGAGTTTGAATTAAAAATGTAAGGTAGGGCATCATACCCAACATTCCAATATGTGGTGTGCTAAAATCTGAGTTTCTTGTTAGTGTTGACTCATAAGGAGTCTATCTCTTATCATTTGGTGAAAGGTAAAGTTTAATTCAACAACAATATAGCCAAATTGTTGAAAGTCAGTGGATTACATGTTGATGATTTTTGTTAAAATCCTGCATCAAATCTTGTTTACAGCAGTATATTTGCAAAACAAGCTGTACATGTTATACTCGTGTTCCCTTGAAGGGTAGGTATCTCTTATTGTTCTCTAGTGACTTAATCTTTGTTGTAAGGTTTTCAGAGAGATACTGGAATTAACATCTCAGACAATTCACTTTATATGTTGTGTCATTATTATCAACACACATTGTGATTGCTGGGCAATTACCACATCTCATTTTTACAGTTTTAGTGTATATTGCAAATTGCTGCTTAAAACACTGGATAGCATACCAGCATGGGTAGATGTGCAAAATTATACAATTCATCCTTGGCAGAGGAAGGAGCATTTTTTACATACATAAAATGTCATCTGTTTAGAAATACTGTGGTTATATTTGCAAAAGCAAAAGCCATTGCTTTTCCTCAGCACAGCTAAATAGAATATCAATAAATATAAATTAGACACATATTAGCCTGAAAGAAAGAAACTAAAATATCTCACAAAGAATAATCAAAAGCTAAGTTATTATATCAGGATTGTTTCATCCATATAATTCCAAACTGGTGAATTTACTCCAAGCATCCCCAATTCCCAAGTATGCTAAATCAGATGCTTTTAGAGAGAAGAGTGAAATGTCCTTAAAAAAATAATTTTTTTCTTTACACTAAGTCACATGAACTAGAGTCAACTTTAGAAAGATAACACAACATCTGTCACACATCAAGAGCATATGCAATTAAGCACCTACAATTCAATACATGGCCAAATAGTACAGGGCATTTCAAATACTGACAAAATGTTACATGGCAAATTGTAGTGTTCTCCATTAAACAGCATATTATTCAAGTATCACTTCACAACAGCACTTGTTTGTAGCCAGAAGGTCTAGAAGCCGTCATAAAAACACATTTCACATTCTGAGAAAAGGCTTCACAATAAAAGTGAAGGTGTATATACAAGAATATTATATAGAATATGGAATGTATCGATTGCTCTCCAAACTGGGGAAAAGACAAACTTGGAGTGCATGAAGCATTGAAATTACTCTGTGAATCTGGGAAAAAGACAGGATTGTTAAGCATTTTTCTTACATTATAAAGGTGTTTAACAAGCATTTGTTGAGGCTCTCTAAGCATTATTAAGCTCTAGCCTCAAACTAGAGTTAAACAGTAGCCAGTGTCAGTCATCACAGAACAGCAGAAAAGCTACAACAGCTTTGAAGGCTGTTAAAGACTTCATTCTATCACACTTTAAAAAATGTGAGGTAGGAAAATGTTTAGCAGTTTAAAAGCCATTATTTATTTAGAGGGACATTCTGCCTGTTGTCTTCACAGAAATAAGAAACATTTTAGGGTTGGTAAAGCTGTATAACACTTAATGCTCAAACACCTTTTTATCTGTAACTCAGCTTCTGGCTGCTTTTTGTGTGGCAGCAGTGTGCCTTATAGCTTTCAGAGCTATAAGAATACAATATGCGGCTGCACTTTTTTCTGTACCTAGTAGTACATCAAAGTGTCTGAAGCTGCATGTACTACATATAATTACCATTGGGTTTCTCTGATTGCATGTGCTCATTATGTTCCCTTAACATGGATGGCATGATTCACTTAGGGCACTTTTCATTTTTCCATTCTTAATGTGAATTTTCTGACCTGCATGTCTTGAACATGTAACAATGCAGTTATAATTAGAAATCAGATCATAGTCATATATATTCTGGACTATTTATTGCACCAAACAGTATTTGTTCTGAAAAGTTACCCATCAGTTTTGTATGTACACCATTGTTGAGTTACAGCAATTGCTGAGTTGCATTATTAGTCGGAAAAAATAAATAAATAAAAAAAAAAAATATATATATATATATATATATATATATATACACACACACACACACACACACACACACACACACACACACACACACACACATACACACACACACACACACACACACACACACACACACACATATATATATATATATATATATATATATATATATATATATATATATATATATATAAATATATATATTTATATATGTGACAGGAGGAAGAACCTGAAGTATGTGAATAAAAATGCTACATAAAACTGTAAGACAGAGGAGTTTTTGGAAGGGTATTGTAAAAAGCAACATATGCAGCTGCCAGATTAGTCTCGTTCATGATATGAACAAGGAAAAAAAGTTGTAATATGTTATAAAAGTTGTGTTCACTTAGTATTTTAGGAAACTGCATTCTTTGTTTTAAGCATGTAAACAAAGAGTTGATTAATATGCCATATACGAGGGTTAGATGTGGACTGAAAATAATCAGGCAGCAGAATGCTAAACAAGGCCTTCTAGTCAATTCACATGCAAAAAATGATGATTGAGAATCACAACGCCATTAGAGAGCCCTGCTGAGGCTTCAGCCTGAAGATCAAAGTAAAATGCTACAGTTTATTCCAGGTACTGTGGATCTGAAGCTTCCATGATGAAAGAAGAAACACCTGCAGCATCTCTAATTTGTCTGTGTTGATGTGGTAAAATGAAACGTCTTCATTCTTTTCTTTGTGTTAAGGAGTTCAAAAGGAAAATTATTTTTGCTAAAAATGCTCACTGTTGCTGAATATTCTTCAGCCTATCATTTAACACTCACGAAAGTAAAGTCATTTGTAGAGTAACCTGAGAAATATGACCAGCCTGTTCAGTTTTATGATTATATGATGACAGGAAGAAAGGACTCACTTTTCCTGTTTGTACAATGTTTCCTATTGCAACATTTTTCATCTTTTCATAAATTTGCAATGTGACTGGGGAAAATGAAATTATGAATGCATGATTATTATTGTTTTATTACCAGTTTCTATGAGAAGTGCAGCAACAACCAGTTTGCATTTAATCTACTTGCATAATACGACTGATTATTGTTCTTAAAGGAATAACGCACTCTTTGATGATGAATGAAAGTGAAGGTAGGTTCTGAAAGTGAGAATAATGCACTTCTTCCCTTTTTGCGCTCAGAAAAGTGCAGATTAATGATATTTAAGCGTTATTTTTTGGGATACAACTGCTCATGTTCCTTGGCCACTGAAATAGGTCAAATAACTAATAAGTTATGAAGCCATAAGTCACAAACCACACCTTTATTAATGCTGACAATCTCAGTGTCCTTTCCTTAAGTATTTTCATACATCTTTATGAACGATAAATCTAGAATATTCCTTATTGGGAATAATTTCTATTGCTCAATGTTGTGCCCATTTTAACACAATAGTGATTATTCCATCACTATATAGTTTATTAGTTGAACACAACAAAAATAAAGCTTTACTAAACTTGATGATTCTCATGAATACAACTAGAAGAAGTATGTTTATCTGTATATCACTTGGATTTCAAATATATACATTATAAAATCTTTTGCTGTCAAATATTACATTTTGACCTTTTTTTGTTTGCAGTCATACCAAATGCCCTAGTTCAAGGTTACTGCTCAAATGGTGTCTACTTTGTTAATTTTAAATGCTGTGCTAACCAATCTGATAAACATCCTTTTCAGTCACATTTTATGCTCTCTCCTAAATTAAACTGCTTTGCCAGTGTTAACTATATCACTGGAGAAAACATATTGATTTAGTTCACTGCTTTGCTAAATCTTAATAATTAATTCAGGAGCATCTCTACTCATTTGTGGGGCTCTTTGTTTTATGCATTGCCATCTTTGCTAGTTGTCTATGCTTGCAACATTGCTGTGCACACAGGACCTCCCTTACATGCATAATGATGTTAATGATGGGCACAATAATGCCTAATTTAGAAGTCTTAGAGGTTACTGAGGACAGCACCACATTACAGGACATAAACAATACTACAGTGCTGTAGCCACTGGGAAATATCAGTACCTAATTTTATATTCTTTCTGACAACTTAACTCTTATGAGTATTCCTAGGTGGTCATTCCTTACAAATCTAATTTCCTATTAAACACAGCCAGTTTGTATAAAACCGCTGTCAGTGTTAGATATCAGATGTTATACAAAACAAAGCTGTACTAAGCATATCAAGCAATGTTTCTTTCATGCATGATATAACCATAGAGATGGTAGCTTTGAGGATATGTTTTAAGCAGTGTAATTAATCTTTGCTAAAATTCATCTTCAATACAGGCTTCATCTCAAGCTTTACCCATTGAAGGGACAACCTAAAATCAGTCAGATGGTTGGCACAAGGAAATAGTTTGTTATTGTACAAGAAGACTATACCCCCGATTCACTATCCTTCCATGCAGGACTAGCTTAGTCCTGCAAGGAAGCGGCCATTTATAAGCTGGACGGCAGCGCACCATGCATATTAATGAAGGTGCGCTGCCTGAGCTCGTAAACTTACATGGAGCATGTACGAGTGCAGGGGGCATGTCTGAGAGCAGAGAACTGAGAATATACACACCCCTGCAATGAAGAACAGTAGAGTATTAATAGAAGAATGAGCGAGACCGCTTATAGGTGTTCGCATACCCTGAGCAACATCCCCCCACGTTTACAAGAGCAATAGTTAAAACAGCAAATATAAAGATTTTTTTTTTTTTATGAAACTAAATCTAGATTAAATTTAACCATAGGTGTGAGGGTTTTCCCATCGCTTAGCTATAGTTAATGCAGCTTAAATGGCACAAGAGGATAAAAAGCAAGATATAGGCAAATGAAGCAGTACAGCAATAGTGTAGTGGGCAGAGCATTTGCCTTACGAGCATTTCTGGTTCGAGTCCCACTCCAGTACATTCCATTTCCCATGTCAAATCACTTTATGATCAATATTTTAGTTGTATAACTGGCTAAATAACATATATTTGTGACCTGGAGTACTGCATTAAATGCAAATGTGAGGTGTCATTGTCATAATGTTGCAAAGTGCACAGATAATCACATCAGCCACATACAGTATATGTACACAGGCATCAGGGATACAAATGGAAGGTAAAATGTGTAATGAATAATAACTGCATAAAGTTTCCTAATCCACCACCTTCCCAAGAACCAGTACACATTACTGTCTAAATGAATGCGGTGGTAAGCGGGAATAAGCCTTAGTAAGCAAGTGTAAGCAATGTTAAGCAGTGGTAAGCAGAAGTAAGCATATTTAAGCAGTAGTAAGCGAGTTTAAGCCCATTTGCATGGGGGTAAGTGATGCACACTCAGGTTAAGCAATATTGAAGCTAACTCTCTGTAAGCATATTTAACCAGAGGTTAGCATTGCTTACCTTTGCGCAAACCCACTTACAATTGCTTAAAAGTGCCTTAAGCACTCTGTATGCATCAGCCGCTGTTCTGGCCAGAAACAAAATAAACAACCTTTGTAGGGCTTGAACCCAGGACCCTACACACCACAGTCACAGTAGTTAACCACTAAGCCATCACAGCAGTACATAGGATTAAGGTATCACCAAACAGATCTTCACTACAGGAAATTCAACTGAACATGTGAAAGAAATCTATTTACAGTTTTATGTTGTATAACCTACTACATAACATAAATATGTGAACTGCAGTACTGCATTAAGCCCAGATGTGAGGTGTCATTGTAATAAAGTGTTGAGATCCCCTAATAAACACAAGGACCCCATACAGTGTACATACACATGAATCATGGATACCAAACACATATATAACATGTAATGAATAATAAATCAATGCCAGAAAGCAAATATAATGCAACTTAAATATTAAGCAACGCTAAGCATTGCACAGCCCAGCTTAGTAGGTGTAAGCAATGTGTAGGCCAGCTAACTCAGTCTGCCCACTGGTATCCCCCTTTAAGCAATGCCAAACTTAGGTAAGTAGGTTTGCCCATAGCTTAGCCTTTTCAAAACTGTGTAATCACGGCAAAGTGTGGGAAATCAGCCTTATTTAAACCCAACAGGTGGGAATACATCTCATAACTGGTTGTAGCTTCCCCTTGGCAATACGTCTGGAATGGAGAGGGTGTGCACTTTCGGGCGCAGCACTGGGGCATCCAGGAGTCCAGAGTCATGGCAGGACTCCTTGTGAAAGACGATGACAAGAGACTGCTGCAGGGCCAGTACCAGGGTTCCCAATATAATGTGGGTGCCTGGGACCATCTCGGCCATGACTTCACCACTGCCACTGGCATACCCCAAACTGGTGAACAGGTCAGGCATCATTATGCTGACCTGAAGCGGCAAAAGGGGGATCTCTTGGATCAGTGCATCCAAGAAGCTAGGAGGACAGGGGAGGTCCCAGCCATGTGTAAGTATCAGTCCACTACCTGTTTAATACTTGCCAGCTCATATATATTATGGATAGGTATGGCTAAATATTCCTCTTATGTCCTTCACAGTGGCAAGTGAGTGGGCTACGAACCAGGAGCCCAATGGATGTCGCTTGGAGTGGTTGCGATGCGAGGCAGGTTAGTAATACTCTTGCATGTACTGTCATAGGAAATAAATCTTAAAGTAGTAGTAAGTTAATTATCTGTATAAAACCTGTATTGTTTAAGGCATGTACTGCATACACCAGAAAATATGGCAGGAAGAGTCTCATATAGTTTGTATGAAAAATAAAAGCATAATAGATGGACAATGATGGTATAACTGCTGTACTGCATGTGTTTACTCTGGTATCATATGGTAATGTAGATTTTCAGTCACTTAATAGTACTGTTGTATTAAGCACTGTTACCCACACTGTGCAACATAAATAAAATGTGTAGGAATGTCTGCATATAACTGGTTAATCCCAAGAGGTCATATAGTACAACTGAGAGAGACATAGACAGAAAACAGTGAAAAGACAGCCAACAAAATCCAAATAGCACACTCAACTGAGATATGAACTGTTGTATTTTTAGCACACACTGCCATGGTTCAAATCCTGGGAGTGGTAGTAGGCTGCATACAGAATCATACCACACAACTGTACAGAATGTCCAGTAAATCAGCCCATATCTGCTGCCTGTCACCCTGTCCCCCTGGGAAATCAGTGGGATGATTCCAGATGTTTAGGCAGCAAACAAGAAATACAACTGATTGTCAGACATCTATGAGAACAAACCTGTCACTCTAGCAACTCCCCAAAATGTTACGAGTGTAATAAACCAAGTATATCTCATCTACACCCCCAAGTTGTCAAGCTGTGACCAGAGTGTGTACAGTAACAGAGTGAGATGTATGTGCATAATACTAATGTGGAATCTGGTAATTTGTGTGGCAACATTCAGGTAGTCCTAACAAACATTGCTCCCACAGGTCTGTCAGATATGAACACTGTGCCTAGAAATAAAAGATTGATACCCTGTGCTGGTACAGTTTACTCTGGTATTGTATGGCATTGTGAGTGTTGCAATTGCTCTAAATAATAAGGTATCACTCATCACTGTCAACCATGCTGTTCTACATAATATAACTGTCTGGGAAATCCTGTATAAGAGTGTTGTAATTCACTAAAGGTTTAAGAGGGCAATATTCTAAATATGTCCCGGTTCACCTGCATGTGGTCAAGACATGTCCAGAGCCTGTGCAAAAAGAGAGGGACAGGTATGTGCATAACATCAACCTGGAATCTGGGAGTATGCGTAGAAACAGTGTTAACAAATAATTCCTCCACAGCTATACCAGGTCAGAGGTGTATCCTGCAGGTAAAACCAGTTCATGTGTATAGTTGCCGACAGCCATACCACTGTCCAAAGTAAGGCAATAGGGTTGTGTACTAATACTTGTAAGGTGCAGATAACAGCACTGACTGGGAAACTAATGCGGACTACAGGAATATACTAGTTGTTAATTGACATCTTTCTCTCCCCTCACTATATCTGCAACAATAAACTAAATACCCAACTCAATTGGTATGTGCTGACTTAACTGTAATGTTGGGACATATGTCCTATTGTTCGATAATTATTTAAATCTGTTTCTATGCATGTATGTTGAAATGCTCCCACATTGGTGGCATGGTGCCATCAATGTACCTGCATGCTGTTTTAATTACCACTGTGGTCCCATATATGCATGTGTTCTGTTTGCTATGCAACAGTTTCATATCTGGTGTCTGGGTTAATGGGAATATCTTTGCATGCTGTTATACCTAATCCTGGAATGTGTTGACTATTACTAACCCACATATGTTGATAAAACATAAACATCATAGCACGTATGGGAATGTGGGTCCCAGCAGACCCATCTGTCCCACCTCAGCTGGCCAAGGCACTGGGCACCAGCATGTCTGGGGCCCAACCTGGGACCTCCTTGTCTGTTGGTCCTGCACCACCTTTGGGTGGAACCGCCTCAGGGGATGTGGCTAACACCCCCAAGGAGCGGGCACAGAGAGGAACCTTTCACCCATTACCACGTCCGGGTCGTGGTGCGTAGCGAGCTCAGTCGGGAGTTTGGAGATCTGCTACGCCAACTCAAGGGCAGCGCCTAGCTCTACGAGACAGCCCCCAGCACAGCCACCTTCGGGGCTGTGAAGGTGCAGTCGTGACTGCCCATGAGTGGGGGACTCAGTCCCACTGTTTAAACTAGGGGGCTCATGGGCTTCCGATTTCCCAACACCCCTCCCCATCAAGGTGTTTACCCCCACATGTGTCATATACCACCCCTGTATGTGTCTTGTTTGTCTTGTCTGTTAACCTACCCAACCTACCTTCCCAAATATACCTACTATCCCTCCCCAACATCCCACTCTCACCTGAAAAAAAGGGCAATCTGTTCCCCCCAAAAAATCTTGCCCCATACATAACTGTCCATTTTGCACACGTCTCCACTGAACACGTAATTTGGTCTAATTGGCTTCACAACATATTATTGTTGTCCTCACCTGTCTCTCAGAGGTTTGAGTGTCCAAATCTATCCCCAAATTCCATGTATATGCACAGCTGTTGCTGTAGAAGAAATGGCCAGCTATGGAGCCTCCCTACACCCTTCCTGCACATCCCTAGCTATTTTCCCTACTGTCTTTCCCTCTTTGTGCCACTTTTTTACCACTTTCCTATCAACCCTTTTTTTCTTTTCTTTTAAAGAAATTACCGAGGGGGTAAGCGGGAGTAAGCACTTTTAAGCAGCAGTAAGTGGGATTAAGCCTATTTGTGCAGGGGTAAGCAATGCCTACACAGGTTAAGCAATTTAGAAGCTAACTGAGTGTAAGAAACTGTAACTGGAAGTTAGCGTTGCTTACCTCCTCGCAAACCCGCTTACAACTGCTTAAAATTCCCTTAATCACTCTGTATCCAATGGCCCTTGTTCTACCCAGCAACAAAATAAATAGCCTATGGAAGGTTCACACCCAGGGCCATGCACACTATAGAAAAGTGATTTACCACTAAGCTATGTAAAATACAAATAACTCTGATGTTTTCACAAACATATCATCTAGCACAGTCATTCAACATTACAGGAAATGTATTTATATATGTAGATATATGTGTGTGTGTGTGTGTGTGTGTGTGTGTGTGTGTGTGTGTGTATATATACATATCTATATCTATAAATATATATATATATATATATATATATATATATATATATATATATACATATGCATACATCTATAGATATATATGCCTACATATATATGCTTATATACAGACAACAATATATATATATATATATATATATATATATATATATATATATATATATATA
>NC_056731.1:1081926216-1081996216 GCF_019279795.1 Protopterus annectens | reverse complement strand
TGTCCCTCTGGGTAGTGGGTCATACCCGTCAACTGTGTAGAGCAGCACTGACTGACAAGATGTATGCCAATATAATGTGTGGTGTGTAATGGAAGGGATGTATATTACTGTGGCCAATAGCTGCTGGTGGAAGTAATGCCATAATGATGGACACATGGGTTCCAGGGCCCACCATTTGCAGGACACTCAGGTTAACATGTATTGTAGCATGCTGAAATGTCATAGGTGTGTAATAGGGTTAACTGAAATTTAGCTCTATATATAACCCCTTAATGTTAGGCTGTGTGCATATGTGGCACCTGTCTGTGTTGTAGCAAGGCAGAACAGTGCAGGTGCACAGGAAGGACTTTTGAGATTGTGGACCTGATGTCTGAATGTACCCCATATATAGGTATGTATATGTGTACACACACACACACACACACACACACACACACACACACATATATATATATATATATATATATATATATATATATATATATATATAGATATACAGATACCCATATGTAAACATATATAAACACATATATACATCATATATATCTACACATATATAGATATATATCTATATGCGCATGTCTACATATATACAAACACACACACACACACACACACACACACACACACACACACACACACACACACACACACACACACACACACACACACACACACACACACACACACACACACACACACATATATGCATGTAAATACATGTCCCCTATATTACCACCAGAGTGCTGCATGCTATGTGTGAGAGAACAGCACAAATAGCAACACACACAGATATATACAGCTGTAAGTGTGTACAACATGGACAGGTATGTCACATGTGAACCCCTTGTTGGGACCATGTTGCCATTGTCTGTGAAGTAGGGAATGGGAATATGGGGAAGTATGACAGGTATATTTGTGAAGGTGGTCCATGTTGGTAGATATAGAGGACAGCCTACAGGGGTGGTGTATGACACATGTGGTGGGTAAACACCCTGGATGGTGTGTGTAGTCTGTGATGTGAAAGCCCCATGGGCCCCCATATGGACACAATGGGAACAAGCCTCCCACCCAATGCTACTCACAACAGTAGTCCACGGCCCTGAAGGTGCCTGGCCTTGAGGCTGAGCAGCAGGAGCATGTGGACCCTGTGAATGTGTACTGGGTGCATCAAGGTGATGTAGCACATCCCACATGTGTCTGTAGAGCCCACTATGGAACAAACCCTGGACCTAACCTCGGGTGACAGGATCATGTCTGTGTGTGTCCCTGGGGGTACAACATTCCCTGAGGTGGTTCCACATGAAGGTATTGCTGGACCAGTACATGAGGAGGTGCCAGGGTGGGTCCAACATGTGATGTGGCCTGGTAACATGGCTAGATGAGGTTAGAGAGGTGGTTCTGCTGGCAAATATTCCCTACACATACTATTGTGCCTCTGTTATAGAACATATGTGGGTAGTAATAGTCTACACAATCCTGGAACATGTCCAACAGCATGCATAGATATCCCCAATAACACAGAATGTCAGATGTGCAGTAATAATATAGCAAGCATACCACATGCATATATGGAACCATAGTGGCCATGACAATGGCATGCAGATGAATAGTCTGTAACAGGCCAGCAATGATAGTGTCCGCACAGGGAACATGGCTACAAACACATAGCACAAAGTGTGGTACAATACAATATATGTCCCACTGGTAGGTAAGCTGTAGCCATACCTATTGAGCTGTTTGAACAGTTTGTTGTTGCTGATATGGTGGGGGGGGGGTGACAGAGATGTGTATTAAGAACTATGGTAACCTTGTTGTATGAGTTGCTCAGACCTGTTTCCATCTTTATGATTTTCAGGCAAGATGTCACATGGATGCCTACCTGCTTATTTAGTGGCTGAAAATGACATAGTGCTGAACTATCTCATCTAGCCCTAACCTGTCCTGTTTGGCTAGACCACCCATGAGCAGCAGGAGCAGACTGCCCTGTGGAATAACCTAGTCCACAGGGTCAATGATGATGTCGGACTGTATAATGCAGTTATGAGCAGGTCTGGCATCATTGTTCTGACCTGATTCACAATGCCTATTGGCATGCTGCTGCAGTCCAGGGGGATCACCTTGCAATGAGGGGGTCATGCCATTCATCCCCCCGACACGTGTTGAGGAGCTCCTCGCCAGCCTCGTGGCACCTGCCCATCCACATAGCCAACAACTGCAAGACACCATTGTGGAAGTGGGTGCTACCAACACACCGGCTGAGGAGCGTGCAGGTAAGGCCACAGGGCACATCAGTAGACCACTGTTGAGTATGCATCCACAGCTGTACAGGTAGATCATGCATATCTGACATGTCATACATATAGTTTGTTGCTGCATAGTAGTAATAAACAGATGTGCATAAGTGGTAGTATTGTGGACTTGTACTGCTGATGTACTGTAATGCTGCACCCACCCTGTAGCAATGCCACAGCTGTGGCCACTGACTTTGCATCTCTCACAGTCTTATGTAGGTCCATCCAGTATACCACCAAGGCAGCAGCCTGTAGCTAGTGAGTATGGCTTATGCTGATGTTTGCCAATACACCGGGCATGTAATGGCTATGGTATATTCCATGCAAACATCTAACACACCTGCCCATAATGCATACTGTACATGTTCAAGTATTGTTCCTGTTAAATGCACTGCATCACAGTGGTGACCATGATGGGGTATTGGAAGGGTATGTCAGACACCTGCAATATAACTAACATCCTGTCACTGCAAAATGTGTCCACAGGGATTAGCATAATGGTGGGATACATAGCCTACAGTAGGGACATGTATGAAGCATCACCCTTATACAGTGCAACAACAATGTATATACCAGTATTACAATGGCAGCTGTTACAGATGTACACTATGGTACAACGTATTACTGTGGTCCACATTATTAGCTGGTACTAGGCTGTAACACATCGTGTTCAGTGTATGGGACACTGAAAGCTGACACACATGTGTAAGCTATACTTGTCAAGCATCTGCAAAAAGGCTGAAGGAGGGGAGGGGGTGTCAGCATGACACATCAGTGCACTGCAGCAAAGATCCTATGGATGCTAAGAATGGCTGTATCTGCACACAGTCAGGTTCAGGAACTGTGGCAGACGTAACCCTACCCCCACAGCAATAGTGATGGCAGTGTGCGAACACCCAGGGATGTGCACATGAGTAGACCTTGCAATCATGCAGATTTGGGGGACATTTGTAGGGCAGACTGAACATACACTGGCAAATGCAGATGGCCCATTCTAGTATACTCCTGCTGGGAATGGCGACTGCTATAGTACACATAACAATAGGTGCAACAAACAGTCATCATAAGGGTGTACACACATATGCACACATGGAGTGTATGGATCGCAGTCAGCATTCACACACCTAACACATTTTGTAGGCACTGCATGTGAATCTACAGGACATAGGTCACATATGAACCTATGAGTGGTGGATCAGATTACTTGAGTGAATTTATAGAGGTTGATGGATAGGGTGGAGAGGGATTATTGAACTTGTTTCAGTTGAGATTTATGTCCCCTAGAATATAGGTATCGTAATTAATTTCAGATGAGGCCCATAGGAGGATATCTTTGAGGGTACAGATGTTGTGTTGTCACCAGGAGATATATAAAGGGCTATGATGCAGATATATTTGTGCTTGTTCATTTTTAGTAGACTAACTGTTAGTTCGGTATTGTTGAATTGTGGAATAGGAATTTGGAGGTGAATTAAGGTAAGGAGATTAGAGTAGATAAGTGCAGTGCCACCACCTTTTTTATTTAGTCGGTCAGTTCTGAGTGACTGAAATCATTTAGGCAAGATTTCAGAGTCAGAGATATGGGGTTTGAGCCAGGTTTCTGAGATGGCTTGGATGTCAGGTTGGTTATGAGTTAGCCATGCTTGAAAGTGGTAAATTTTATTGTTGAGACTTTGGGCATTGAGAGTGAAGAATTTTAGGGGATTGTGGGGGGAGGAGGGGGAAAAAGGTGAAGGAGGTTTTAGTAATGGGGCTTGGCCCAGGGTTGGTATGGCTATCCCCAGCAAATATAAGGTTGCTGAAGGAAGGAGTTTTTAGCCATTTGGGTTTGTTTTGTATAGGTTTGGGAGGAAATAACATTAGTTTAGAGGTAAGTATTTTGGCTTTAGAGGTGATAATTTTAGGATAGAATAGATGCAAGGCATGGGGTTGGATAAGGAAAGAGGAGATGTATTAGTAATGAGAGAAAGAATATGGGAGCAAAATGGTGAATGTGTCAGTTTGAGATGAAGGCAGCAAAGGTGGAACATAGTAGGAGTATGCGCTGGCATAACATAGGGGAATTAGGAATACAAGGAGGAAGCAGGGGCCAAGGTAGTAAGAAAAGTCATTCTGTCACCCAATGTATAAGTAAGGGCATGGCATCCAGGCCCAAGAAAGTCATAGTGCCACTTTATTCAGCACTTATCAGACACATCATTGAGTATAATGCCCCCTTTAGCATGTATCTGACCAAACATATGCAGAAGTTGGAATGTACACAAAGGTACCTTACCAGCAGAATCCAGGGTATAAACACACTGTCCTGTATGGATAACCTTAGGGTCCTATCTCTATACTTTGTATCCTACAGGTTACTGACAGGCTTGACTTATAAGGCATTCTTGGATCTAGTTTTGATGGACCTTCTGCACATAAGTAAAGCAAATAGCATCAGAACCACTGGATCCAAAGATTTAAATTTTGCTTGTGACATAAATAAGACATACTGGCAATCAGGGGATTCCTATGCTCTGGAACAGGCTCCTTGTCCATGCGAAGCACAGTCTATCCCTTACCTTATTTAAGTGCAACCTTAAACAGTGTATAGGAAATCAGAAAATTATTCTGGGTCTAGTCCCCATTTCAGACAGAGGCAGACAGTAATGCCCAAACTAACATACCCCCCAACATAACCTCTAGAAACTTCCATGATACACAGGGACACAAATGGGTTGGATTGCATGGCTAGGCTTATAAAGGCCCTGGTGGCTGTTAGCTTAGTATATAACTATGAACTATATTAGGCTCATATACTGTTAATATATGTAGTGATGTGGTCCCATGGCAGATCAAGGAAGGGTGCATCATATCAATAAGTGTGTGTACACTCCACATAGCCATGGTATGATCTGACGGTTTTCAGTGTAATAGTATTGGGATTGGTCATACATGGTCTGCTGATGTTGAGATCTGTAAACGAGACATCAGGCATTCACAAATGACATCTGTCCACATATCATCCCAGGTATGTATTGCTGAAACACATAGGGGCTGTGAACATTAGAGCTGACATAACTGACACAGTATTACTCATTCAGCAATGGGCTGTACACCTGTGAGGTTTGATGCACAGTATATGGTAGGGTGCAGAACAGGTGCACAGCAATACTGTGTACATGGATGCAGTGGTATCCAGGGGATGGGGCATCACCTACTAACACAGCCCATGCATCACACACATGTATACTGTTGCTAGCATGGATTGATTACAGCTGCACTGCATGCTGCTGTGTACCATATGTTATGCATGTTGACAGATGGGTAATGGGAGGACTGTGTGTACTATCTTTTGCAACATCACCTGTATATGTGTGTGTGTGTGTGTGTGTGTGTGTGTGTGTGTGTGTGTGTGTGTGTGCGTGTGTGTGAGTGTGTGTGTGTGTGTGTGTGTGTGTGTGTGTGTGTGTGTGTGTGTGTGTGTGTGTGTGTGTGTGTGTGTGTGTGTGTGTGGTTATTTTGTCTGTAGGCTCACTCTGGTGAAGTGGAGGGAGGTTGATGCATGTAGGATGTGTGTGTGCATGTGTGTGTGTTTGTGTGGGTGTCCATGTATGCATATGTGTGATTGTGGGGTTGTTCATATGGCAGTACTTTCCTTTAGGATCGTGCAGTACATGAACATGGACTGACACATGACACACCAGGAATACTTGTCTGATATGTAATCACATGACAGCTGATAGTATAATAAGGTCTGTAGCAAGGAACATGCATTAGGAGGGAAAGTAGACACCAGGTATACCCTTAATATCGCATTCAGCAGAGAGGTGACTGACAACCCACTTATAGAGCACTACAGATGCATTGGAGAATTACTAGAAAACACCAGGGAGTGTATCCATATATTACAGTTGTCACATGATAGGTTGATTGAGCAGCATATCTGGCATGTACTGAGCAATACTTACACATGACACTCCAGTGAGTGACATTATGGAGTGAACCTAGTAGCCCCTCACATATAGGGGGCATGCTCACAATGTCTGGTCATACACAGGGTGAACACTGAATGACAGCAGTGAGGCCATGCAAAACCACTCCACTCATGTCAAGGAGGTAATGGAGTAACAGGTCTTGTGTTGTGATCACTTGTCTAGGCATTTAGAGGAATGATACATTAATGAGTGGTATTAATGAGTGTATGTTACAAAGTGTTATGCAGGATGGGGATCTTATGTGAATACAATGTGCAACTGTCTGTAAATTCACGGACAGGTAGGTATTAAGGTGGAATGTGTGTGTGTGCATGCGTGTGTGTGTGCGTGTGTGTGTGTGTATATGTGTGCATATGTGTGCACTGTTATGCAATGCTGTACAGGCCTTAAGGTGCGTTTCTTGTTTTCCCGCACAGGTGACGAGGTGGGTCAGGGTCCCTCCTGCATACAGTCTGATGTTGGTGTCCAGACAGACACCAAAGATGATGATAGTACTGTTGAGGCACAGGTGGGGTTGTCAGGGGGTGAAACAGTGCCATCATTTGACATCCCCCTCTTAGTCACCCCAACCCCGCACACAGTTTCAGTGCCTATACATACCCCATCACCAGTGGCCATAGTAGAGGGACAGTTGGTGGTTGGTGGCAGTGCACAGTAGAGTGTGGTATCCATGCCTACTGTGTCTGTTCACAGCAGGCATAGCTGGATGTCTGGCAGGGCACCACATAGGCAGATGTCCTAGAGTGCTCGTGGTAGGGCCGCTGGTCATCATGCCCCTGGCAGAAGCACCACAACTGTGCACCACCAGGTGCATGTTTCAGGCTGCCATGGGGTGCAGGCATGTAGGGAACTCTACACCAGACAGAGCCTGAGTCTGCAGAGGGCTGCTCTTACATCTGCAAGCAACAACTTCCATGAACTGTCTGGTACCCTCCGTGCTCATACTGAGGCCATGGATATTCGGTTTGGTGAGATGATGGGCCTTATCGACATTGGTTTGTCCGTACTTGAGCATGTGGTCGGAGTGCAGCGATGGCCATGTGGCCGTAGGCCAGCAACACCAACAGCTGGCGGTCAACGTGGACATGCTAGGACACCAAGGTGTTCCCGTAGTGGCAGTACCAGCCCCAGCACTGCAGGGAGGGCACTGTCCACACCACACCACAGCAGACCATGAGCACATAGTCCTGACCAGTCCCAGGAGGGACCTGGTTCCAGCAGACATCTGTCATCATCAGGGGAGAGTAGCACCTCATGGCCTGTACCTGGACGTGCACATGGAACCCCTAGCAGGCACAGTCCGCGTGTCCATGGCTGGAGGTGGTGAACTGCACACCCTACCAGGTATGGTCTGCAGATGTCCATAAGCACCTGTATAGGGCAGCCACATGGCAGAACTGTGTGCATGCATACCCACACACTATAGAAACACACCTAGGGCAACCCCATACCTACACACACCACATCACCACACCCAGTTCAACTCATTACTCCCCTCACCCACAAACATGGTGTCAAATGTATGGCCCATCCTTGGCCTCTGGCAAACCAACAACACACCCTGTGCATATGATGATACCTGTGCCACATCACCGTCATCCATAACATCGATGCAGAGACAGGCTAATATGGTTCTGATGCACAAGGTGACTATACTGCAGTGTACCAATGTACTGCAGTGTAACATATTGTCAGGAGTAATTTTTACTGCATACATGTCAGGTAGTGTAGCCATATAGCAATGATGCATTATAGCTGTTAGTAACACTGGCTGATTGTGGTCTCCATAATGTTATCCATTTGTGTTGTAGGTGTGCATGTGTCAGTAGGAGGATGGTCTGCAGTCATATTCCACAAGGGGTATGGCACTGTGGTGACACCATGTCTGTGACATATCCAGGTACAGTTGAACACATGTCACAGGTCTGTATAACAGTTATTGCCAGTGCCACATGGACAGGTGACCCTCTGAGACATGTATAATCTGTAACCTGATGTAGACCCAGCCACATACACGCACACTCTTTCTTGGCAACTCTGGGACTAGACCCCTACCTTGGTATACAGTGCTACTTAACTGTGTAGCTTTCATTGCACACTCCACACAGCGTTTAGGGTGAGGTGTGTTCCAGGTTACATGTTACATGCAGAACATCCCAGACATGTACAGTATGGTAATGGGGGATGTAATGGTTGTATATGGACAATACATAGTGTGACATACCATCATATACACATTAACAGACACATAACAGGCAGACACACATCTGAGAGACCTGGGCCTATCGGTGCTAACTAACTTGTCTGTGTGTCCAATGTGTTACAGGTAGGCTGCACACAGCACATGCATAAATAGGCTGGATTGTGGTGTCAGTTACCTGTATGGTTGATGGTGACAGTGGTCACCATAAAGCGGTACATGGGACATATACCGGATGTACCATGGTGTATTGAATGTATACACAGCACCCACATCCCCCAGTGGATATTGTACTCCCTGGAACCCATGATGACACTCTGACATACCCACCATCACACATTGACCACGACTGTGATACAACCCATTGTATGTCACAATGGTGGTACTACAGGGATATGTATCTAATGTACATGCCACAGGCATAGTAGGGTGTTGCATTTTCATGCCTCACCTATGGGCAGCAACAACACTATGTACTACTGTGTGACAATGTGTATTGTAATTGGAGTATGTGGCCTCAAAATGCTGTACCCTACAGATATACAGACATGCACACATAAACAAATTTGCCAGAACTCAATAGGTATCCCATGCCTATTGACACATTTGTACAACACTGTTGTGCTGGTACTGTAAGGCTCATGTAGCCGGTAGGGAGAGAAGTGTAACAGGGAACATGTAATGTCCGATACAACAGCAGGCACAACTGACTATGGCAATGGGTGTTGCTGTGGTTGTGAAGGCCCTCATGGAATTCTGAACTACAGGTGTACTAACACACAGACACTGCTATCCTCAGTAAGGCATATGTACACATGTATCAATACTGGCGTGCATCACTGCAGGTGGTCATAGCTCTGTACCTGGCTATTGTCCATGGAGAGATGGGTTGTGTATGGGGATGTGTGTACAGTGGTATCATGCCACCTGCCATATGCCGGCAGGCAGTCTATCAACAGACCCCCACTGTGGTGACCCTCAGGGTGAGAGTGACATTCATCAGCCAATCCTCTGGGTGGTTCCTGCACATGACCACTGAGGTGATCCAGTTGACATGTATGCAACATGTTTTACAACACATGGTTAGTGTCTGTGATAGAGACCTGTACCCAAGCATTTTCTGTTGACTGCGGTAGTGTAGTGGAGGTACCCATGGCATGTGGTACGTACAGGGTGTTATCTTCTATATGTGCCAGTTATTACACAGCTGGGCACACATGTCAATGACAATCAAGCATAGGTTGACTGTACATATCCCAGCTGGATACCTGCCATCTGCACATCTGTACAGGGACTGACAGTCATCATCTTGGCAAGTAGCTATGCAGTAGAATGACTGTGTCGACAGATAGATGTTTGACAACAATATGTATACCATTACTACATGTTGGAAGCCCTCACTAACATGCGCTGTACAGACTGTAGTCTACAGTTACACTCCACATGTCGGATCATTATCCAGTATGGGATATATATACTGTGACACAGCTCACACATCAGGAACATGACAGGGAGGCCTCAGAGTCCAGCTATGCCCACAGGTGTGTTTGCTGTCAACACTACATTTAGCACACTACTCTTGCCAGGGAAAGCACTGTCAACAGTAGTACTGTCATGATACACTACATGCTAGTGTGACACCATGTACCCTGGGTTACTATCCCTGTATGTAACACATTCACATGGCTAACAGTGCTGTACAGGTCTCATATACTTGTGTGTCCCAGACATGACACTCACACCCCTTGCTACTGTAATGACAGCAAATAGACAAAGGTATTGTACATGGCATTACATACACTTATTACAGATGTCATTACCCTGCTATGTTATCAGACTGGGTGGTGAGAACTGGTTACCAGGGCTAAGCCATGCTTAGAAAGTGTTAGCATTGCTGCAATAGAACAGCTAAGCAGATTTGCGCACTGGTAAGCAAAGCCTACACGGTGTAAGCGCCCATACGTTTAACCGTATCTTAGCACCACTTAGCTTCATGCAAACCCATGCAAACCCACTTAAAGCTGCCCAAAACTGCCTTAAGCACTCTGCATCTAATCGCCCTTCTTCTGCCCAGCAAGAAAATAAACAGCCCTTGCATGGCTTGAACCCAGGACCCTGTACACTATAGTCACAACAGTTAACCACTACACCATGACCACTGTGAAGACAGTTGTTGTTTTCCCAATATATCTGTCAATACTCATATTGATTACTATTGAACAAGTGCTTTTACTTCCACAATTGTGTAGTACTTATTATTAATATTACTGTTGCATCACATATGTCATATCATAATGTACACATATCAGATACATACGGTGAGACAAATCTTGGAAGGTATACACAACTGTGATGTTTACACATGACAGGAATATGGATATATACATATGTTGATATATGTCTACATGTACATACACATGCATATGTCTGTTTACACATCTGTATAGTGCATCATATATATGGCCATATGTAGATCTCTTTGTATATATATATATATATATATATATATATATATATATATATATATATATGTCTGCACATCCTGTGTACAGATATACCTATATGTTGAGATATAGTAGATATCTATAACTATATGTGCATACATATCTATTCAGATATACCTATTCATGTTGCGATATATGTAGATATCCATAAGTACATGTGCACATGTATCAATATCTGTATATGTGTATATATATATATATATATATATATATATATATATATATATATATATATATGTGTGTGTGTATATATATATATATATATATATATATATATATATATATATATATATATATATATATATATATATATATATATATATATATATATATATATATATGTGTGTGTATATATATATATATATATATATATATATATATATATATATATATATATATATATATATATATATATATATATATATATATATATATATATATATATATATATATATATACATCCATATATGTATGTCAACATGTATATGTGTATATATCTATATAGATAGATGGATAAATATATATACATATATGTTTACCATATGTCTAGAACATGGAGTGGAATCCTGCCTCAGCATCAGTAGTCCCAACCTCGTAGTGCAAGGGGATGTCATGTATGTATTACAGGTATATATGTAGACTGTTGCTACTGTAATAGGGGTTGTCTTAACAGACATGTTGTGTGTGGGAGGTCACACCTGCTTTTGACATGTGCACCACTGGCTACTGACAGACATCCTAAGGACATCATAGTACAGTACCCCTGCTAGCACAGTAATGATCCTGTGGACTATAGCAGAGATATGACCAGTATATGTTGACAGTCTGGCACTCTGTGATCAGTCCAGATGTGTAAAAATATCCTTTTCATGTGAGACATGTGGACCATGCCTCCCAATGTGGATGTTAATAGCCATGTACATGGGTGTATCACGTAAATACTGGACTACATATGCCCACACACTTTATGCATGAACACACGCCAGTCTGCCCTGACACATAATACCTGGTGGTGCAGGGGTCACATGGCCACATACTACCCAGTAGTTAGTGACATACATCTGTACAAAATCCCACTGCTTTGTCAGAAATACACAACAGTTATGGTGGCCTGGCAGCAGTATGTCTTGCATATAACTGGACATAACAGCACACTGGGTAATTACACTAGGCTGATAGGCATGTCACAAAGCACTGTGCAACCTACAGGCAGACTGCCACAACACTGGACTACATTTTTATGGGGGACTACACATGTACCTGCAATTATAGTGGGCTCTACACACATTTCACAGCCCAGAGTAACAGACACCTGTGAGAAAGTGCATACCCACAACCAATGTAAACACACCCATAGCCACATATGGTACTCAAGCTTAATATGACATGGACTGTTTGATAAACACCATCTTTATATGTGCCACTCTCACACTAACCTTACATACACTGGGTCATGGCACTGTGTGGTCCAATGGCTGTCTATGGTATGTGACACGTGTGTGTCTGGCCTTACAGACATGTGACCCAATAGGGTAAAATAAACTGGAGCAGCATGTAACATCAGATAAAACAGGACCAACAAAAAAGGCATCTACCACAGTCTGTTCACAGCCCAAGGTACGTATGTGCAATACACATACTGTCAACAATCACCCTAAATACACAGACCCAAGTACTGTACACACAACTGCAGAATGGCCAAGTTATGTCCTCAGAAACAAACCCTAGTATACATAACATGTCTAGCAGTCTGATATCTGACTGGCTTGTTATCAGGTATGATGTCAGTAAATAATGGTGTACAGAACATATGCATCCCTTACTGCGTGACATATGTACAAAGGTTGACAGACTTGTGGCTGGAGCTATGAACACTGCCCCAATATTGGCATGTTGCTGTGATAACCTCATACATTTACTGTCGTACCAGGGTTTGTTGTGACATATGTCCTATGAGGGATATGAAGTCAGTAACTTTCATGGCTGTCACCATGTACTGACTGCAATCCTAACACTATGCTTCTGCAGTTCTCAGATAGGTGTTCTGTGAGTAACACAAGAAACAAAAGGCTCCTCACACTGCCCAGTCTGCAGATGACCCTACAGATGGGAGTTTCCTCAAAAACATAGCACTGCCATGACAGGTATAAAAACATGTAGACCATCCATATCCACACACACCCTGTTAAACCGACATTACTCCAAATGCAGAATAGCAACACTTGCATTCTTTAGTCACGTCAGGCACATCAACCTCCTGTCTGTTGGCCTGTTTCCACAGTGTATGTTGTTAGAGGTAAATCCCAAAACCATCTGTGATGCTATTTGCCAAACACCAGATCTAGGTCCTGCTCACAGTGAATGAAAAGGTCCAACACCAACATGATTTTCCTAGATATTGGTGTGGTTCCATGTAATTGGTGATGGGAATGCTACCACAGCTGTTCCACATAGTATCAGCTAGAGGAGGACTGCAGTTCATGCAGAGGCCATCAGCTTATCATGAGCATCACTTACAAAACATGAGCTGCTGCCTAAGCAAAGTAGGTGTACTTCTTCACATCCACCAGAGAGGGAGTGAGAGGGACAGACAGAGACAAAGTAAGTCACGGAGGGGGTGGGGGGAGTAAAACCTAAGCATGTTTGTGTCACACACCTACCAGTATGGGGTTTCAAACCCCTGACTATGTATTGCTATCACATGTCTATGCAGTTATTGCATGCACCAAATAGCTTACATGTTGAGGAGCTGCCCAAAAGTATATGTGATGGTGAGTGACATCTGCAAAAGGGATATAGTAGCGATACGGTAGGTGTAGTACACGTGCCTGTCTACATGAACAGGTGTCAGCATCAACACAGCCACACTCTCTCAGGGACTCACACACATTGACACATTTGGCAGGGTCAGGAATAAACTTCCTGACTAGTTTGTTTGCCACAATACAGTAATGTGCAGATATCACATGCACTACAGGGGTTATCAGGCGGTTATACGGGTAAAGGCTATGTGAAGGTGTCTGACATCAGACAGCATGCTTCAGTATGCCAATAGGAGTTGTAGTGAGTGTGAATGTGGTCGAAAGCATCATACACCACACACACAGACACAGGGTGCTAGTACTGACATGTATGGGTGCATTGCTTCACTGGTGTGTAGTGGTTGATTGTACCAGAAGGCTATACAAGGCAAGGTGAAGGGTATACCTTGGCATCAGGCCACATGTCAATGGTCTGCAATGTGGTTCAGGGGTGTAGTGTCTGGATTGGCCCACACAGGTGTGTATTGTATTCACCATCCAGTTACCTGGGTTGCTATTGTGTGTGGCCAGTGCCGTGCAATGCTTGCCATGTATGCGTTCTTTAGTCCATGACATGGATGGTGTCTGGGATTTACACACGTCTCACATGCATGTACAGTGACATGTGGAACTGTACCTGGGGTGTCTGGCCCATGTTATGTACACAGATTGTTATCATCAGATGTGCCAGTCCTGTTCTCATGTGCCGAGTACTGGTAATGGACAGCAGGTTGACCCTGCACCTACATTGATAGCACGATACAGGTATTCCCTGGTGTCAGTGGCATATGTCCATACAGGGCATGTGTTTTAGGCATGGTATGCCCTTTGTGGGTCACATTTGATGGCACCACAGGTGTTGCAGGCATCCAGTGGGGAACATAGTGAAGGCACACTGTCTGCAAGTACGTGGCTATTGTACTGATGGATAGGGTGCCATGCCCTCTGTAGTCCACTGCAATCACACCATGGTGTATATCTGTGGGCAATGTGCAAGGTACTACCAACAAAGCAGTTGTTGCCTAGGCAAGTGTGCTTGTGTATGAGACATGGGTTGAGAGGGTTCTCTGGGTAATAGAAGGGTTGCTTACTTTGTTCGCCAGGCCTTGATGTCACATGTAGGGTTATGGATTGGCACCCCAGCATCTCGGCTATTTGACATCTGTTATCCTTGTAAGGTGGAGATTGTGACATATAATAGGGCCACCATATAAAAGATTTGCAAAACCTACTCCACAATGAGTCCAGTTGTTACACACTCACAGCCACCTCCACACAGGATATGAATGACAAACACAGACACACACACAAATACACTTGTCATGTCTGGGATTAGAACTCCTACATAACTAGTTTATCACACTACAGCATTACAAAGTTATAGGACGCACCACGGATATTACTGTGTTACTCTTTTCCCAAAGGTGTATTTCACTGGGAATGACATCAACAGGCTTGCCAAAGAAGGTCAGTGGAGGTTGTAGTGATTGTGAATGACCTCAAAACCATTGCACCCTACACAGACAAAGAAACACAAACATCCACACTTGCCATGTCTGGGAAGAGAACCCCTACCAAACTACTATATCACACTACAGCATTACGCTGTTATAGGACACATCATAGAGATTACAAAGGTGTATTTCACTGGGAATTACATCAGCAGGCTTGCCAAAGTAGGTCAATGGAGGTTGTAGTGACTGTGAATGGCCTCAAAAGCATTGCACCCTACACAGACAAACAAACATCCATACTTGCCATGTCTGGGGATAGAAGCCCAACCAAACTATCATCTCTCACTACAACATTACATAGTTATAAGACACACCATGGAGATTACCGAGCTACTCCTTTCCCAAAGGTGTATTTCAAAGTGAATGACATAAGCAGGCTTGCCAAAGTAGGGCATTTGAATTGTAGTGAGTGTGACAAGCCTAAAAAGCATTGTTCCCTACACAGACACACACAAACACAGTTGCCATATCTGGGATTAAAACTCCTACCTAACTAGGTTATTACACTACCACATTACACAGTTACATGATGTGCCACAGAGATTACTGGGCTACTCCTTTCCCAAAGGTGTATTTCAAAGTGAATGACATCAGCAGGCTTGCCAAAGTAGAGCATTTGAATTGTAGTGAGTGTGACTAGCCTGAAAAGTATTGCTCCCTACACAGCCAAAGACACACACACCGTTACTCTGTCTGGGATTAGAACTCCTACTTAACTAGCTTATCACACTACAGCATTACGCCGTTATAAGATGTGACACAGAGGTTATTGGGCTACTCCTTTCCCAAAGGTATATTTCAAAGTGAATGACATCAGCAGGCTTGCCAAAGTAGGGCATTTGAATTGTATTGAGTGTGACTAGCCTAAAAAGCATTGCTCCCTATACAGGCAGAGACACACACACAAACAGTTGCCAGTTGGGATACCTGTGGCTGATTTCTACAGTGAATTACATTTACACATCATGTGGGTGTAGCCATTTGGCTGTGTGCTAGGTGGGACAGGCCTCATGATGGAAGGCTCTTTGTCACTGTCACTCTCTTCCACACATCTATGTATATGTACTTTTGGCATATTATAGTGTGTAGTTCTTGGGCGGCTGCAGTGGTGCAGCAGTTAGCATTGCCACCTCACAGCAAGAGGTTTTCTGGTTCGATCCTTGGCTTGGGTGCTTTCTGTGCTGAGTCTAGATGTCCTCCCTGTGATCATGTGGGTTTCCTCCAGGTGCTCCGGTTTCATCCCAAAGACATGCTGTAGGTGGATTGGATACTCTAAATTGGCCCTATGTGTGAGTGCATGTGCGTGTCTTCTGTGGCAGGTTGGGTGCCAGGCTGGCAACTTGGCACCGTAAAAACTCCACTGTCAATCATGAGCAGACAAGGTGATCTGCTGTGGTTACCCCTAACTGGGAAAAGCCAGAAGAAGAAGATAGTGTGCTGTCCTTGGATATATGTGTGTATTCCTATCCAATGTGTGTGTAAAGCATGACTGGTGCATATTGAGGAGTGTATGCACTAACATCTGCAACTGTCAGATATGTATAGTCCACTGTTGTTGGCAGACATGGGCTTCATTTGTTTAAGTATGTGAGCATGCCCAGTATGCCCTTCTATATTGACTGTGTGTACCCATTCCAGTAGTTTGTACTCCAGTGCAGACCTTTGTGTTCTACACCTGCAGCTAGCAAACTGTTTTGGCACAATATCTGTAGCTCAATTGGCAATATGGGGTCAAACTGTGCAAGGGATAGTATGTACTGTACGTGATTGTGTCTGTGCTGCTTCTGCTACATGGTACTGGTGTTAGCAGAGATATTCAGATATGTGTAGTGTTATACACTGTGATGTTTTATGTCCTCAAGTACTGTCAGATGGACAGTTTTCGTCACAGTGATGCCCTGGGGAACAGAGTGTGAATGCAGCTGTGTCCAGTATTGTGGTCAAATGCCTACATATTCATGGAAAGTTATGCCATTTTGTAGGGGGAGCTGCAGACACTTGCTGCTGGGTCTATGTATCCAATTCAGCACCTTGGTACAGTGATGGCAGAGGATCTCATATTTGTACATCCATCAACATGATAGTATGGCCTTATCTTACTGTGGCAATACCTCACAGCTGTACAGATTCACACAGATTACCCAGAGGCAGGAGTCATATGTCAGGACATTACTCCTATTGTGGTGTACAGGCAGGTTTGTAGCAACCCATTTCTGTGTTTGCAGCCAGGGATAGTATGTGCACACGGCTGTGTGTCAGACTTTGCACATTCCATGCTGCCAATGCTCCCACCCCCCCTCTATTATTCTGTCCTCTTCCATACATTATACATACATTCTCTGATACTTTCCCTATAGTTATCACCTCATCAAAGCTGTGTTTTGGTTTTGGTCCACAGTTCACACATTGGGACATGGTGGACATGTTACTGTGATTTGTCCACATGGCCATGCATATGGCTTATGTGGAGTCTGTTATGTCATCATTTGGGTGTCCTTGACATAACATACATTGGCAGTATGGGTGAGAAGCAGGCCTTTGGCAGAGGCATGTAGGCCATTTGGTGGTGATGTAGCCAGCTGTAGCAGGCCATTGCATTCTGTCAGTACTAGAGTCCCAGACTGCCATACAGTATATTTCCCTGGGGTGACAGGGTAGGTGTGCTACGTGTTCATGCCAATACTTTCTATCAGTATTGATCAGTTGATGTGGATGCTGGCAGAGTGCTGCTTACTGCTAGGGACACACCTGCATGGGACATCTGCACTGCATGCTGCATTCTTTTGCTATTGCCATACACAGGTGGGGGTCATATTGTACCCATTCCCAACAGCATGGATAAGACTGGAGAGGTACATGTGGGTGTGTTTGGGTGAGCTGGGTGCATGTGTACTATGGACACTATTTGCATCTGACTCGCAGATATGCATGGGGCATTCCAGTTATGCTGGCTTGTGCAGGGACATCAGCCGTTTCCCAATACATCAGTCCTATCACCTATGTGATCTGCAAGAGTTAGGCCAGGCAACATTGGTATTCCCTACTACAAGCCCAAATAATGTGATGCATACCTGTATGTACAATTCCAAGGGTGTTTCCATTTCACTGTTACACATTATATACTGTATGTCTTGGGTACTTTTCCCTGTGTACTGCTTGCATATCTAGCCCAATAGTCATGCTATGTCCACCTTTCAGATGGTGACACATATTACTGCCATACATTTACAATGGCTTACTGCTAGCATGTGTTATGCTGGGGAGCATTGTCATTGGCACTGCAGTTGTGAGGACTTGGCCCTGTCATTGGCAGTAGTGGTCAATGGCCACCAGGTCAAACCTCAACATGCATACATACTGACCACTCTCACACACAACATGAAACACACACCAACCTAACACACGCATACCTGCATATTGTGCAAATGCTACAATCTATCCTGCTACCTTGGCAACCTCAGGTCATCTGTGCTCCACTGGTATTATACCTACACATACGTGTTAGTACATGACTACATCGGATTGGAGTGGGGGCACACCTGACTGTTACTACATTTCTACATAGGATTGGGGGGACACACCTGACTGTTTCTACATTTCTACATAGGATTGGGGGGGCACACCTGTTTCTACGGTTCTACATAGGATTGGGGGGGCACCCTGACTGCTACTACATTTCTACATAGGATTGGGGGCACACCTGACTGTTACTACAGTTCTACATAGGATTGGGCAGTGCACACCTCACTGTTATTACATTTCTACATAGGATTGGGGGGACACACCTGACTGTTTCTACATTTCTACATAGGATTGGGGGGGCACACCTGTTTCTACGGTTCTACATAGGATTGGGGGGGCACCCTGACTGCTACTACATTTCTACATAGGATTGGGGGCACACCTGACTGTTACTACAGTTCTACATAGGATTGGGCAGTGCACACCTCACTGTTATTACATTTCTACATAGGATTGGGGGAGGACACACCTGACTGTTTCTACATTTTTAAATAGGATTGGGGGGGCAGACCTGACTGTTTCTACATTTCTACATAGGATTGTGGGGCACACCTGACTGTTTCTACATTTCTACATAAGATTGGGGGGCACACCTGACTGTTAATACAATTCTACATAGGATTGGGGGCACACCTGACACTTGTACACATTTGCTATGACTGTACTGGTATGCCAGGTACTCCATTACATTCTATATTCTAACCTATCATGCTGACTAGAGGCATATCAATGTACTACAGGTCTCTAGGTCTGACTGACCTACATATAAGTTTCTGACTTCTTACCCATCAGAACTAACATCCCACTGCCTGACCTGATGTATGATATCTGTGTAGGCCTGGGGGGTTACCCATAGCCATCATTCAGAGGCCTTAGCACAGCCTTTGTTTGTGTTTGTCTACACCTGTCCTGCTGGCTGAGACTGTTGTTGAGTATGTGAACCTCCCTGACTAGCATGTGTGTGTTACATGGAGCCCAGCGCATTTCCTGCAGTGGATTTTGTCATCATGTGTAGTACTGGCTACTATGGTGACACCAGTATTTGTTACAGCACTCATGCTACCACTATACGTGTCTACTATTCCCTTGCATGCTCACATCCATACCATAGATACAAGTAACAACACATACTACTCCATTCGGCAATTGGCAAGGAGAGTGACTCACCTTGTGGGTGTACCAGTATTGAGGATGGTGTTGTAGGGCTGCCTATATCAGATGCACATAGTACACTCCCTATACATGATTGAGCTCAGGTAGTGTAATGTTTGGAATCCCTTTTACTGTATGTGCGAGTCAGAGAGAGGTGTCATTCCCTGGATCCCTACTGTGTCAGTGTATGTGCTATGCATTGCGTCTTTGCCAAGGCCAGGGAATACTGGGCATGCCTTCATCTGCCTACTGGGGCAGGCACAGGGTGATCCTCCTCCAAGTCACTCTGTGCTTGTGCAGGCTGTGGCATTGGTGGGGGGCTGTGTGGCCCTGCCCCATGCTGTTCCTGCTTCAGCTTTTTCCACAGGATCATATTGTGTAGCACAGCACATACAATGATAATTTGAGTACATGTAGCTGGTGAGTACTGCAAGGCTCCACCGGGCTGTCCTGGCACCAGAACCATGACTTGAGCATCCTAAACACATGCTCTATTATGATTCTGGTCTGTGTGTGTGCCTCATTATGGAGTTCTTGTCCAGTGTGTGTGCATTTCTGATGGGTGTCATCAGCCACGGCTCCAGTGCATAACCAGCATCCCTCACTAGGTGACCATAAGGGATGTCCCCATTGGCAAATCTCCGATTCAGCTGCATTAGATGCCAGATGTGGGAATCATAATAGCTTCCAGGGCAGCCAGCACACACATTTATTATAATGCCCTGGGCATCGCACATGACATGGCAGTTGAGTAGGGGAAGCCCTTGTGGTTGATGTAGACCCTACCCCGCTCACCAGGTGGTGCTTTGAATGTGTATGTGCATGCAGTCTATAGCACCCAGTACCTCAGGGTACTCTGCTATTTGGTGGAAGAGACGCATGTTGCTGGTCAACACCTCACAGGTGTTGTGGAAATATACGTGCTCACCGGCATGTGCTGACATGGCATCCAAGAACTGGTGGAATAGCCTGGATGCTGATGCCTGTGAGATCCCCATGATATCCCCAGTTGGCCTTTGGCAGATACCTGTGGCTAGTATTCCTTGGCCTACACATACCTTGGTATCCACTGGGATGGGTTCCCCTCTGTTAGTTCAGTGTGTCAGGCATGGCCGGCACAGCTCAGTAATTTGCTGTAGGAGGTCCCTGTCCACCCTATAGTGCTCCACTATCTCCAGCTCATGTAGCCCCTGGTAGGTTACCCTGGGTATGTACACCCTTCCCCTTCTCCTCACTGTGGGTTGGTCAACAGCATTCTCATCCTCACTACCCTCAGCCTCTTCCACATGTTGACGTCTGATAGCTACTGCAGCCCCCATCATTTTGTAGTTTTTGTTTGTTAAAATGTCCCCACTTGTATACACCGGTGGTGTAGAGCTTTTGGGAAAAAACAGAGGGAAAGGTGTTTGCATAGTTTATAGTAGTGTTCTGGGATGGGCTGGTGAGCTGTCTGTGTAATTGGCTGATTCTGATACATTTCACCTGCCAACTATGCTAGTTCTCCTAGAGTATCTTCCTAGTGCTGTTTTCTCTTCTCATTGCCTCCCTGTTTAAGCCTAGGGGCACGCCCCGCAAACACAGTGCTCAAATGTACACAAAGCTGCTATTTCCTGGTTTACTTTTTTTTTCCCCTTTAAAACCTGGTGTGCAGCACACACACACACACTTAGGCAATGTAAAGAGTTATAGGCAGCCTCAGACACACACCCTTGCTTAGCTCTGCTAAGCTAAGGGCAAACCCGAACCACAGGGCTCCAATCCGCTTACAGTATGCCTGACACACACCCCTATGATGTCAGGTAACTCCTAGGCTTGCACCAAGCTATTCCTGCTCTTACACTGTTGGGTGCTGACTAGCATTGAGGGGAAATCTGGGATTCAGTATCATTCCCCTCATTTGCATAGGATTGTTTGCTGATGCATAGTTACAGGTCCCGCACTGAGCCTCCCCCCTTAGCAACCACTATTCACTGGCCATGTTGTCTTCTGCCTGCCATTGAGTATAATGGCAAAATAGTGATTTTGGTTAGAATGCTTATTTTAGTTTTTTTTTTTTCTCCCAATCCATTTGCATACCGCTGCCCTAAGCTTAACTTATTCATTCCAATGGAGCTCAGAAAGTTTACACTGTAACTTCCAATGGACACAGCCTAAGCCTTTTCACAGAATCAAATTATATCCTCACACTTGAAACAAATGCTTACATCTCTGGAACCATAAGGATTATTAAATAACTATAGATGGCAAACTCTTCAGCACAAACTATTTTTATAGTGGTAGTATTCTTTAAGTTCTAGGTCTTAAATTGAATTTTATAAGTCACAGTAAACAACTATTACATTTGTAATATTTTACAAACAACTTAAAATATCTCAGCAACCAAGTTGCATACATATAGTCAGCAGCACTTTATTCATCTAGCTGAGAGCTTTCATATGAGGCTAAGGAGTTCTGTCTGTGTTACTTGATTGTTGAGCTACTTCAAAAAATGTGAAAATTATATCTATATAAATTAATATCATAAAAGCAACAGTTAATATCCATTCACCTGCACTAGACAGAGGTCAGATATTAACACAGTTGAGTTTGCTATTCTGTAAGCTTTGAGATGAAATCTTTTAAAACCTTGTACATAGTGTGGTTTGGGAATTATTGATGCAAATATGAACAAACAATATATGATGCCTAGAGGCATCAGTAGGAGTTAACTGCAGATGCACCTGGAGGTGTCACTTGGATGTAATGAGTTAAACAGCCGAAATCGGCTAGAAAAAATAAAAGTTTTTTTTTTTTTTGTAACTGTTTTCCATGCCAATGCCCATATATTAGGCATGCTTTCAACATAATATCCACTCTTTATTTGGTACTGTCATGGCTCCGTTTTGTAGTTTGCAGAAATATACTCAGTTACTAACCAAGTACATTTCTGCAGATTACACTAGTCCTGCACATCCGCCTGCTAGTTTCCTGGATCGCAAATTTACCTCATTTGCATGGATTTCACCTACAAATGGGGTAATTTGCATAATGGAGCTGAGTCTGTACAGGACTAGTATAGGAGCGCTCGTGCACATCCCTGCAGCTTATTCCTGGATTGCACGGAAGACAGATTGCCTGCTGAAGCTCCTGCACTAGTCCTGCACACTGTGCAGGGCTTGCTGAATCTGGGGGTATGTCTTCTTGTCCCAGTGTTCTAAAATAAAGACTTATGCACTACTGCAATATACTGTGTTTAAGAAGAAAATTAGTGTACAATTATAAAGCATTATTACAGTTACACATAACTATGCATTGTGCTTATTACATCTACATATCAGCCTACAAAATAATGGTCAGACAATGAAATACACATTTATTTATGTAATTAATTAACATTTTGTTGGTTGAGTTTATTCTACTGGTCTTAATGTTTATTTTCAGTGGAGACGTGCAGTGATACTTACCGTATATAGACTAGGAGTACTTGGACAGGTCACTATGGAAATTGCCTTGTTTTTTTTTTTATTTGTAATGTCCCTGCAATTTCAATATCCACCTAATCTACATCATGTCTCTGCTGCCTGAATAACTAATATTACTGTCTTGTACATTTCAACCAGATGCCATAAAGAGAGGCATGAGGTTTAGACATTCCTCCACATTCCCTACTCAGTGTATTAGTTTCCTGGCATATGGGTTCATATAATTCTTTGGCTGCAGGCATTCCATGTTTTGATTTATCAGATTTGATAACACTTAAAGGCCTTGACTTAAACACATACTGTCATATTTTGTTCATTATAAGCTGCCTCTACAGGCATTAAATATACTGATCCCAAGGATATTGCCAATATCCTGGCAGATCAATTTAGTGCCAATGTCACCCCCTCTCACCCCCTAAATGGCCCATCTCAATACCAGAAGATTGCCAAATTCCAGTAATAATGGCCACACAGGTAAAAAACGCACTCTCCAAAGCTAAGAATACAGCATCCATGGGACCAGATGACATCCCGGGCTGTGTACTACATGAACTACAATATGAACTGGCACCTCACCTAAGTGTCATGTTTAATCATAGCCTCACCTCAGGTTTCGTGCCCACTGAGTGGCGCAGAGCTACAGTTATCCCACGACACAAGGGGGGATCCACTTGGATCCAGGAAACTACCGACCCATCAGTCTGACAAGCCTTATCTGCTAGGCCATGGAGTGTATTATCATGGAACTTATAAACAAAGACATTGGCAACCTTCAAGCACTGGACCCCCACCCAGTTTGGGTTCGTGAAGGGCCGATCTTGTCTCCTGAACCTGATTGACTTCTTCGAATCAGTCTCCAGAGCCATGGACAAGGATAAGGTGGTCCACACAGCCTATCTAGACCTTGCCAAGGCCTTTGACACCATCCTCCACTCTGGAATCATAGATAAACTTACTAAGCTGGGCATTAATCCCTACATCACCCAATGGGTTGCTAACTGGCTTACTGATAGAACCCACACTGTAAAAGTAGCTGACTCCGAAGCCAGCTCCAGACAAGTAACAAGTGGAGTACCTCAGGGTTCAGTCCTGGGACCGCTCTTGTTTGGCATCTACTTCTCTGAAGTACAGGCCAACACTAAGGGACTCCGGCTAACAACATTCGCAGATGACTGCAAACTGGGAGCCATTATTGAATCCCCAAATTATGTGGATACTCTACAAAAAGGCCTTACAGAAACAGATGCTTGGTGCCAGAGCCATGGGCTTAAGCTAAATGCCAAGAAATGTATAGTTATCCCATTTAGGAAAAAACATGTATCCATGAATTACCATGTAGGTGGCAGTACACTAAACACCAAAAGTGTGATAAGAGACTTGGGGACACAGGTGGACAGTGGTCTCACCTTCATAACCACATTGCCACAACAGTCAGGAAATCCTTCTATGTGACACACCTCATCACTAAGGGCTTTTCATCCAGAAAAAAGGAGGTCATTGTCCCACTGTACTCATCCCTCATTAGACCCATTATAGAATACAACACCCCGTTTGGTATGTACCTCTCAAGTCATCTGCAACAACTGGAAAGGCCACAGAAATACCTCACTAAAAGAATCACAGGCCTAAAGCAGATGCCGTATGCTGACTGCCTTAAACTCCAGCTATACTCTGTTGCATATCGTCTACTCAGAGGCGATCTTTGCTTAACATACAATGCCATGTCAAACCCAGAGCTGCTGGACATGCTACACTTAAAGAAATCCCAATCCCTCAGAGCCACACGCTCCAGGGATCTAAACCTTGTCATCACAATAAACAAAACATGCTGGAGGGATAGGTTCCTGACCCAGAGACTCCCTAGACTCTGGAACAGATTGCCCATACATGTCAAGCAGAGTGCCTCTTTGGCCCTCTTCAAAAGGAACCTTGATGATTGGATGGGAGAAAGGAAATTCACCCCGGGGATCATGTCTATCACCCTGTTAGACAGGGGTCCAGGGAAGTAAATAGTGTGGGAAGAAATAGCCAGGGAATTGTTATGGCCTGGCTTGTATAGGCCCTAGGGCTGATAGCCTAGTACCAACCTATGAACCTATTTCAGAAGATATCTAATAACACTGCCATTGGTACAGCTATACTCCACCTGCTTAATATAGCATTCTGCAAGGTTGCTTGACTTCATGGTAGTTTGTGGATTTAACTGACATGGCCAGTCAGTCAACTGAAATTTGAGTGACTGCACATCTCTTGAAAAGAATCACCCATTGTTAAACGAGTCTCAATAAATTAACATTAAGTGATCCATTTGCATGCATTGAAGTAAAAGCTTCATTATAAAATAATGACTTACACATCATTCATGTTAACTGGGAAATAAGATTAAATTTGATTAATTTTACCATACATACCTAAAGAATGCAATTACCTCAGGCATCCACTGCCATTTTGTGTTGTCCCTCATATCACTGGAGATGATAATAGTATACAAGAATTTGGAGAGATAATAAACCATTTCAATGTTATCACCTGCAGAACACTAAAAAAAAACTCCTATTATATCACTAAAACTGTAAGATCACACTTAGAAAGTTAATCTTGACATTTTATCTACCTTTCTTCTAATTAAATGTAACATAACGGCTTTTGGTAGACAAATGAGTGGGTAGTGGAAACTGCCATCAAATTTCAAGTTAGACATTTTGCTGTTGATGTCAAATACTATTGTTGAATAACTGAAATGAAAACCCTTCCTTATGTTGCATAATGATGTTAGTATTAGGTGCAGTAATGTCAAATGGGGAAAGACTTAAAATGCATTGTGTGTAGCATCACCTTACAGGATATAATAATGTGACACTGCTACTTGTGAAGTTTTCATTCTAAGGAAATCTAGGCTTTGATAAAGGCCTGTAAAAATCATACAAGTAGAAAAGAGGGCAGGTCAGTTGACAAATGTAATGCTTCTTCATTTGATTTTCTAGCATTTTTTAAATTAAGGACTTAACAGCTTAATCTTCCTTTAGATATTCAGTAGACAAAAGTGCACTTTAATTTAAAAAAAAAACAGCTCTTTTGGTGTTCTTTTATAGAGTTTGGTACATGTTGACATACAGAATTAAATTTTAGTAAGTTAATATCATATCACATCACATCATCTAAGTAAATGACCATTGGAAACAGCCCATACATGACTATATATCTTATTTAAGGACGAGAACTACTAATATAAAGTGTAGCATTTCACTAAGCCACAAGTGTTTTTAATTTCTGATTTTGCATAAAATAACTTCTAGGATCCTAAAGATATGGAGACAGTTGCTGTGAAATGTGATAGATGATGTGACGACCCACCATGGCCAACCAGTAATGAAGGAGCCTCAATTCTCACCACTAGCAACAGTGGGGTATGTTTGCTGAGAAGATAATGAGCATACACACAGAATTTCCAGATGCAGCTCTCTGCATCAAGTGCAATTTCCCTTAAGAGCACACAGAGACCACAGTCAGTCCTGGATTGGTTTATCCCTCCTCCTTCAGATCACCATTAAGACTCCCCACTGGCACATCTATAGAGGTGAGATCTTAGCTGAGTGACCAAGCCAAGACGTCCAACCAGCATTTTGTGTCCCTACCCAAGTAGCTGACACACACATTCTTTAAGGTTTGATTTACACATGGGCATACATCTGGGAAAGGCTGGCACAGGTTTACTACTTGTGTCCCCTTCTCCCCAGACTATAAGGGTGTTTTCACTGCCACCAGTTACTCCTCCCAGCTATGTTAAGGATCTTAACAAAGGGTGTCCAATCTTTCTGTGCAATATTAGTATTAATATAAGTGGTAGTTTGATGAAGAGCAAGGTTATTAGGAGTGGCCCACACAGTGTCACCAAATAAATATACAAGTACTCTCAAAACTTAAATATCTCTACACAGATCAGCCACAATGAAAGGTTTAAATCTATTTAATAATACATAATAAAATAACAGGGCAGTAGTAAATATATATTCACAGTGACATCAGAGTTCAAAACCACAGGAAATATTTAAAATAACATTGCAGTACAGGCTCATACAAATAAAGAAAAACATAATCTAAACTAAGCTTCACTATATTCTTGACTGTATCTAAGAGGGTAATATTGTTCCCTAGAAACTTACTTCATTAGAGCAAGGCAGATGTGGTGAATGGCCCTTTTTTTTGTTGTCAGGTCCAAGACAGAATACAGAATGCTCTGTCTCACTAAGAGACTTCTCAAAATAATATCTAAAATATTACTCCTGAGATAGCTTGCAGAGTGACATCATTTCTGGTCATCTGGCTTCCAGGCCAAAACCCCCATTGCTGGCAGCTGGAATGACGTAGCATCTACCTGTATAAATACTCATACAAGGACTTTTGCTCAGATCTTTGGCAGATGCTGGAAGTCATAAAACAATTACATTCCTTCATGCTTCCAAAGTAGCAATTAGTTCACCTTAAAGACAATACAAAAAGTGCCCTAGTACAGACTTGGTGTCTCTAGCTGCATTGAGACATCTTTATGACATAGCCTATAAAGTAATTTAATTTCAGATATTTTTCTAGACTTTGCTGGACTGAGGTTAACCTCCTATATTCTAGTTTTCACTGTTAAAATATATAAATGTAAACAGTTTTAATAGTGCATGTACATTTCTGTTTGCTTCCAGTAGGACACAGTGTGGATACATTTTAAACACAGCACTTTACAAATACCTTTTCAACACAAACATCTGTACAGTGCAGTTTGATATACACATGGCATTCAGTTCTCATGCTTTAGTAACACAAGCATCTTATATAAATTAGTTTGATATTCACAAATGACATATAATTATTTATTAATTTACAGCTAGCCGTGCTGGCAGTACCTCCATTTGTCACATGTAATTACTGTTAACTTATAAAAAATGTGCATTAGAATGATTTTACTGTCAATTAATTTGTTTTCTGGCTAAAGGATCTCTGCTCATTGAATTCATATGTTCCCTTTTATGATTACATAGGACATGTATGATATCTGACCAAGCTTCCATACCTTGGAAGGATACTCTTTCTTCTAGGAGTATATAGTTGCTTTTCAAAGCTGTGAACTACATGATGCGTTGTTTAATTCTGATAGGGTCTAATTTCCAAAGACATGCATCTTGAGCATTTTCTCTGGGCCTCTGCTAAAAATAGGCTCTGTCCTAGTTGGACCTTCCCAGTCAACAAATGTTAAATAAACAAATAAGAAGTAAAAAAAGTGTTTTACAAAGCTTTCCCTATACTTATGTGCTGTCAAAATAAATGGCAACATTTAAGTGATAATTTATAACTAAGTAGATGTAAGATTTTATTTTACTTAAATGTTGAAAATAACTGAAAATATTGACCTGTATTCCTATGTTACCAGTCATTATGTAATCCTATTGAATTTATTTTATTTATTAATTGTTGTATGTTATCATTCATATTTAGTGGAAGTGGGAACATATGAGTTCCATTTTCCAGTATCAGAAAAATGGTAAAATATTTGTAAATGATCAAATTAAGGCATAGGTAGCAAGTTTAACTGTCCTTAAGGTAAAAATAGTTAATGAGCCAGTTAAATCTACATGAAAATATTGCAAAATGTATGTACAGCCCAAATGTAGGGGTGAACCAGCTATATTCTATGAATCCTGATTAGCTTACATGGGCTTCCTGTTAGATCCTGAACCTTAGGGATGTTTCATTTAAATAACAGTAAAGGAAGTGATCCACACAAAGAAAGTGGGAGAGTATAAGGAATCCACACAAAGGGAGAAGCAGAGTACAAGGGATCCATATAATTACAGGCATTACAGCCTGACAGAACACATCTGCAAATCCATGCAATGTATTTTAACTTGTCGTGTGTCTTTCGGCTTTACCCGGTTAGGGGTCACCACAGCGGAACTCCGGTCCGCTAATGATTGGCAGTAGATTTTTACATGCCTAGTTGCCAGCTCTGATGCACAACCTTCAATGAAGGTACACCCATTCATGCATGTCTCCACACAGAAGACATTTTAGCTGAGAATCAAACAGGACAATGTCTTACTATGAGGCGACAACGCTACCGCAGCACCACCACCGCAGTACCATGTAATGTATTTTAACTGATATTGTAAATTATATCAAGAATCTTAATCAAAAAGATGCGCAAAAGTTTGGTTTTGTGAAGAACAGACTGGTGACTTTCTTTGAAAGGGTTACACAGTTGGTAGATGGTGGCCATGCAGTACACAGGTTATACTTTGCTCTGATGAAGGCCTTTGACACCATTTCCTATGTTGGCATAAAAAAAGAAGTCGTTGCATAACAAACCGATGCATAACTTGTAAGATGGGCATCAAACTGACTGAGAGACAGAATAGATTGAGTGTAACTTTCAGAGCCTCATCAGATTGTATGAAAATGACCAGTGGTGTCCCTTACTTTTCCTTCCTAGGATCTCTTCACTCTGGCCTTTACTTCTATGATATCTAATCCAAGGTTAAAGACATCTGGCTTAATGGTTTCATAATACTGCAAACTGAGGTTCCTGTTAAGTCACTCACTGACATCCAAACCCTCCATCATAAATTCTCTGAAGTAAACTCTAGGTACACTAAGATGGGTTCAAACTAAATGCTCAAAATGGTAGTATCATTACTTTTGGTAGCCAGCCCCTACCCTCATCATGCTGTACTGACAAAACTCCACAAAACATGAAAATGAAGTCAGTGACCTAGAAGATTTAGCTGATTATTCCTTCTCTTGTGATCATCATATACAAATGATTGCCATGCAATCTTTTTATTTAGCACAGGTAATTGTAAAAGGAATATATTCATGGTCTAAAAAGGAAGCATTGATCAGACCAATTACTGAGCACATTGCTCCATTTAGGTTCATAGGTTCATAGGTTCATACTAGGCTATCTGCCCTAGGGCATTTATAAGCCTAGCCAGAATGTGTTTGGCTTTCGCCACCCATTTTAAATTTATTTTGCTATGCCCTTTTTCGAGGTTAGTATACTGTGCCTCTGTCTAACAGTGACACAGAAGTAATACCCGGGGTAAACCTACGATCTCCCATCCACTCATCAAGATTCCTCTTGAAGAGAGTCAATGAGGGACTCTGCCTAACCTGGACTGGGATTTTATTCCAGAGTGAAGGGAGCCTCTGGGTTATGAATCTGTCCCTCCAGCATGTCCTATTTATTTCAGTGCTGAGGTTCAAGTCTCGATCGAGAATGGGATTTGGATTTTCTGAGGTGCAGCATGTCCATTAATTCCGGGTTGGACATGGCTTTATATGTCAGGCACAGATCGCCTCTGAACAGGCGGTATGCCACTGAGTAGAGCTGGAGTTTCTTTAACCGGCAGCATATGGCATCTGTTTGAGCCCTTTGATCCTCTTGGTGAGGTACTTTTGGGGTCTTTCCAGTTGCTGCAGGTGTCTGGTAAGGTACATCCCAAAAGGGCATTGTACTCAATTATGAGCCTGATGAGGGATGAATAGGTTCATAGGTTCATAGGTTTATACTAGGCTATCTGCCCTAAGGCATTTATAAGCCTAGCCCAAATTATTGTGGCTTACGCCACCCCTTATATGAAAAAATACTGTGCCCATTAGTTTGTTGTGCCTCTGTCCAGCAGTAACCCAGAGATGATTCCGGGTAAACCTCGATCTCCCATCCACAGGTCTAGATTTCTCTTGAACAGAGTCAGCGAGGTGCTCTGCCTCACATGGACCGGGATTTTATTCCACAGCATAGGAGTCTCTGAGTGATAAATCTATCCCTCCAGCACGTCCTATTTATATCCGTGCTAAGGTTTAAGTCGCTTGCTCTAGTGGTTTTGGTGGATTTGGATTTTTGAGGTGGAGCATGTCCATTAATTCGGGTTGGACATGGCCTTGTATGTCAGGCACATGTCACCTCTGAGCAGACGGTATGCGACTGAATAGAGCTGGAGTTTCTTCAATCTGGCAGCATATGACAGATTTTGGAGTCCTTTATCCTTTGGTGAGGAACTTTGGGGTCTCTCCAATTGCTGCAGATGTCGGGTGAGATACATCCCGAATGGGGCATTGTACTCGATCATTGGTCTGATAAGTGAAGAGTACAGAACAATGACCTCACTAGATCTGGATGTGAATCCCTTCATGATCAGGTGGGCAATGTAGAAGGTCTTTCTAACCACTTTAGCAATGTGAGTGTCAAAGAAAGGCCACTGTCAACCTGGGTCCCCAGGTCCCTGATAACCTCTTCTGTGCTTAGTGGATTGCCACCTATATGGTAGCTTGGGGTTACCTTGTTTTTCCCGTAGGGTATGACTATACATTTTTGGCGTTTAACTTCAGGCCATGGCTCTGGCACCAGCTATCTGTTTCCGTGAGTCCCTTCTGAAGGATATCAGTGTCCGATGCACTTTCCACTATGGCGCCCAGTTTGCAGTCATCTGCAAACTTTGTCAGCCAAAGTCCTCCCATGTTGGCCTGTACTTCTGAGAAGTAGATGCCAAACAATAGGGGGACAAGGACCGAGCCGTGTGGGACACCACTTGTGACCGGCTTGAGTCTGACACAGCGCCAGCAACTCTAACCCTGTGGGTTCTGTCCTTAAGTTTGCAACCCATCTTGTGACATATGGGTTTACATTTAAGCTGGTAAGTTTTTCTACAATACCAGTGGGGTATTGTGTCAAAAGCTTGCAAGGTCAAGGTAGGCTGTATGGACTGCCTTTCCTCATCAATGGCCTTGGTGACTATTTCAAGAAGTCGACCAAGTTCAAAAGGCATGATCTTCCCTTGACAAAGCCAAACTGGGTCGGGTCCAATGTCTGCAAGTCCCTATATCTTTGTTTATGAGCTCCATTATGATCCTCTCCATAGCTTTGCAGACTAGACTTGTTAAGCTTATGGGGCGTAATACCAGGGTCCGTAGAGGCACCTTTGTGGAGTGGGACCACAGTTGCCGTCACGCCACTCCTTGGGCCGTTATCCTGTGGTAAGGCTGAGATTAAACAGCTGCCTTATGTGCGGTTTAATTCCTCATTTAGCTCGTGTAGCACACAGCCGGGACACCATCGGTCCCATTGATGCTGTGTTTTTAGCTTTAGAGAGCAGCTTTCACCTGCATTTGAGATGTCGAGGCTACACTGGCTGGGATAGTTATCTCTCCTTTAGGGGGGGGTGAAGTTTGCACTGAACCTGTCTGCCAGTATGTTGGCAATGTCTGTGGGTTCAGTGATTTTTGTATGTAGGATGTATCTCACTAAACATATTAAACAATTTGAAATACCATAGAGGTTCCCAATCAAAAAGATCACACTCTTAAAGTCCCTTGACTATCAAGAGTGAGTAAGACCTCTGTTACTTTATTCATTTAATTATAGGCTTTTGATGATAGAGCACTGTTCTTGCATACTGCACCATAAGACACTTGGTTGCCTTGGACCTTTTTCTTCATTACAAGTACAATGTCTCCATTAGTGCTAGAACTAAGGACCTAAATCTTTAAAAATAGATAAGAAAAACAAGAAAGAGGTATGCATACATAACTTTTTGCTTCTGAGACATCTGGAATAAACTTCCCATGCATGTTAAGTTGTGCTACTCAGTCCCCAGGATTCACAAATCCTCCATGTAAGACTAAAGTAGTCTTACACGGAAACGTCAGTCTAAGAGTAAGACGGCAGAGTGCCATGCATATTAATGAGGGTGCGCTGCCTCAATTCAAAGGCTAACACGGAGCATGCACGAGTGCAGGGGGCGTGTCGGACTGCCGAGCAGTCCAGAAATCCACGCCCCTGCAAGTCACTCAGTTGGGAAATGTCAACTGACATGAGCGAGTCCTCTCAAATGTGTACATACCCAACACTACACTCCCCCACATTCTAAACCCCAGTACAATTATAAAATGTAAAATTTTTATTTTTTTTATTACTATTCCCAATAAAGCTGCCTGTATTTGCGTGTGTTTGCACAGGTTTGCCCATTGCGTAGCTACAGTTAGCAGTCAAGACATCGAAGAGGATAATAAGAAACATATATGCAAATTAAGCAAAATAGCAATAGTGTAGTGGTAGAACCTTCGCACAAAGTGGAGGCATTCCCGGTTCGAGTCCCACCACTTCCCTTTTTATTTTCTGTTGGTAATCTGTATATGAAAAGAATTCCTGACATATATCATTGAAATTTTAGTAAAAAGCATTGAAATGGCCTATGTAGTAGTGAACGAATTTTATATATATAAATATATATATATATATATATATATATATATATATATATATATATATAAGAAAGTGAAATGGTTATGCATACTGATGAATACATGAGTAATGTATCTTAAGCAATGTGAAGCACTGCTAAGCAAAGTTTGCCAGTATTAAGCACATTTCAGTATAATTGCTCATAACTGAGCACTGCTTTAACTAGCACAATAGCTTTGTGCGGAGATGCGCATCACGCCAACTAGCGCAACACCAGGCAATGTTGGGCAACATTGAGCAACGTCAAGCAACGTCAATCACAGCACTGAACCACTAAGCCATGACAGCTTTTCATATGCATGCACTTTCAACACACACATGCATATCAATAGAAGTTTACCCATTGCTAAGTAGGTGTGCTTTCAGCTGAGTTCCCTCAAAACCGGCCAATCACATATAAGTACGGAAAATGAGGCATATTTAAGGTCCATTGGCAGGAATACTTGCCATAACTGGGCGTAGCTCCCATCTGCAGTCAGCATGGCCGGTGTTGGAGATGGCTCTCGATTTTGAGCGCAACATTGGGGCATTGAGGAGTCAAAAGTAATGGTTTGGCTCCTCGTCTATAATCACGAGGAGAGACTCCTGCAGGGCCAGTTGCAAGGCACCCAATACAAAGTGAAAGCCTGGAACCGTCTAGCTCATGATCTCACCAGTGCCACAGGCATCCCTCGCACTATTGAGCAGGTCAGACACCACTACTCAGACCTGAAGAGACGCAAGGAGGACCGACTGAACCAGTGGATACAGGAGGCCCATGGGATGGAAAATGCCCCACTACTGAGTAGGTAGCCATGGAATGAAGTATGTAAGAATTGCTGTTGTAGTCTATATTATGGATAAGTATGTCTCAATATCACTTAATTTACTTCACAGCTACAGGTGTCCATGCTGCGAATCAGCAAGCCTATGCAGATAGACTGCTAAGGCTGCACCACCAGGCAGGTTAGTAATTATTTTGCATGTATTGTTATATAAAATAAGTGAGAGAGCCTGAAAAAAGTGCTGTAGCACAATAATAAAGGTATAATAAGTCTTGAATAACTTCTATGCATGTACTGTTATATAAAATAAGTGAGAGAGCCTGAAAAAGAGTGTTGCAACCCATTAATAAAGGTATAATGAGTCTTGAATAATTTCACTGCATGTACTGTTATATAAAATACGTGAGAGAGCCTGAAAAAGTGTTGTAACCCATTAATAAAGGTATAATATGTCTTGAATAAGTCTTCTGCATGCACTGTTATATCAAATAAATGAGAGAGCCTCTAGAAAAATGTGTTATGTAATTAATAAAGGTATAATTCCTGGAGTGTGTCCGTGTCACTTTCTTTGATATGTTGTTGTACTCTTGCATTATAGAAATAGTATTGTTGTATTAAGCGCTGTCAACCCACACTTGGGTAGGCCCATATAAAGTGGATGAAGGGAGTGCCAGTAGCTGTTAAGCATATATACAGTCCTCAACTGTTGGTTCATGGCCGGCATGTACAGGTTAATCTGGCACATGAGTAGCTTGTTATTGTGTTCCCCAGAAATGTCAGTGTGCTGCTAGAAATGTAGGGGGCTGTTAAAATATAACTGATAATGTCACTTGAACACATCTAGATAAGTAGATATATAAATATAAATATAATATATAAATACATAGCAGTAACATCTGCATCCTGGACAGTTTGTATGTCAGATACAGGTCAGCTATATAAAGAACTAGCAAAACCCATTAGACAATTTAACGGACATTGCCTAGTGTAATAATACATGTAGTGGATATATACCCGCAGTCAATAGGAATGTAGTGTAAACTATAAGTATATATAAGTTGTTAATGGAGGTATCTTTTTACACCCTACTGTGTGTGCATAAACAATGCAATTCCATACCTCAATGGGTATGTCTAATCTCAAAACATTTGTTGGGACATATGTCCTATTGGTTTATAAATATCTGCATTTACTTTGATGCATGTGCCCTGCTCAAATACCACAATCTTGGTGGCCTGTTGCCACCAATTAATCCTGCATGCTGTCGGAATGTCCACTGTTGTTCTATATATGCATGTGTTATGCTTGCTTTTCAACTGTTGGAATTCTGGTGTGCTGGGTTAATGGGAATACTACTGCATGCTGTTACAACTAATTTGGAATGCTGTTGGCTGTTACCAACCCATATTGTCATTAAATCCTCCTAAACATAGAACATATGGGAAGGCCAGTCCCAGCGGACCTACCTGTCCCACCTCAACTGGCGATGGCACCTGGCAGCAGCAGGTCTGGTGCCCAGCCCGGGACCTCCTCCTCCGTTAGGCCTGTGCCACCTTCGGGTGGAAGCACTGCAGGGGATGGGGCTTATCCCCCCTCTGCAAGTGTGGGCAGAGGAGGGCCTCCTCTCACCCTCCGAACGGTCCGGGCTGTGGTGCGTAGGGAGATCCAGTGTTCTGTCACTGATCCTCTACGCCAGCTTGAGGCACGAGTGACGGAACTCACAGGTGAGCCTGCCCCTCCTACTCAGCCCCCAGCATAGCCACCCTCTGGTCTGTGAAGGTGTGGTGGTGACTGCCCATGGGTGGGGATCTCAGTTCCACTGTCACCATCTGTGGGCTCATGGGCTTGCGGTTTCCAAACATCCTCCCCCATCAATGTTGTTCACCCCCACATGTGTCATATTCTACCCCTGTATGCGTCTTATTTGTCCTGTCTGTTTACCTCCCAAATATACCTACATCCCCTACCCCACATTTTACTCTCACCTGGAAAAAGAAAAAAAAAGGGCAATCTTCTCCAAAAAAAAATGATGCCCCATACATAGCTGCCCATTTTGCACACATGTCTGCTGGACATATAAAATGTAATTTAATTGGCAGTACAACATACTTTGTTGTCCTCACCCCTCTCTCAGGGGTGGAAAATTTCATATTTCCCTCCAAAATTATTGCATATGCACAGCTGTTGCTGTAAAAGAAATGTGCAGCTATGGTCCTTCCCTACACCCATCCTGCACATCCCGAGCTTTTTTCCCTACTGTCTTTCCCTCTTTGTGTCCCTTTTTCACCACTGTCCTATCTCCCCATTTTCTTTTCTTTCAAAGAAATATGCATGAGGGTTAGCGGGAGTAAGCACTTTTAAGCAGTAGTTAGCGGGTTTGCGCGAGTGTGCGCTTGTATGCTGTTAGCTAAACATTGCTAAGCTTCGCGCAAACCCGCATAAACCCACTCACAACTGCTTAAAAGTGTCTTGGTCACCCTGCATGTGAGGGCCCTTGTTCTGCTCAGCAGCAACATAAAACACCTCTGTCAGTCTCGAACCACGGACCTTGGACACACTAGACTGCATGAAGTACCACTAAGCCACAGTAGATATACAGCAAGTTGTTGCTGAAATATATATATATATATATATATATATATATATATATATATATATATATATATATATATATATATATATATATATATATATATATATATATATATATATATATATATGCCATAACACAAAACCTGTTCTGTGGAACTTTACCAGCAGTTGTTGTGGAATTGCATGACATGACTGTGATAAGAGAACCAGCCATTCTAGCAGTAAATGATGTTACAGCAGCACTTTACAACCCCCACACAGTATCATAGCAGGGCAAACACTGGCATATCTGATTAGGGCAGAGGACATACATCCCAACTGTGACTACATTTCAGGGATGTCCCTGATTTTGAAACATATGTTAGCTGTGTCCCTCTGAATCCCCTGGAAAGTACTGATGGTAGGCAGAAAGGTGGGGTTTTTCACCTAATGAATAATGACAATATGCAGGAGTTAGACACCGCTTGTACTTCAGAAAAGGTGTAGTAATCCATATGCACTGGTTCTCCCAAAGTCTCCACTTACAGTCTCTAATACTTTGACGGTGTACCTCACTTTTACCTACCTTTAACTCACTCTGTTCAAATATGTTCCTGAGTGTTTCAGAGGCCTGGCCAAGGCAGAAACACACAGGCATATCAGCTTTTCTGCTGTTACACACTGTGCAAATAGGTTTTGAAGGAGTTCCACAAGTATACCCTTATGTAGGAGTACAACACTGAAATACAAAAGGATGTAGCCATGTACTGGTAGCAAATGACTGTAACAATGCCATCGTACCAGAGCTAAAAAGACCTGTGCATTGCACAGACAGATAATAACAGCCTAACGTCTGGCTACCATCTGGATAGGTTCACAGATGGGAGCTATGCAGACAGACTACTTGCTTTGCTAAACTAACAGGTACACAGCAACCCTTTAATTCCAGCAAGATAACATTCACACAATAATACATAATGCTCTCTGTATGTCTGCATCCCCACCCAAATGTACAATATACCTGTGTATTCAGGGTCTACCAAGGATGTAGTTAGGCATACTCAGTACTGGAATTGTCCAGTTTTCTTGAGCATCCTGTGCTAATGTCAACAATAAAAAAACACAAACTGTGCAGAAGTGAGTACATTAATATTCACAGTATAGCAGTTCACAAACAGTTCATGTGCCAAATGAATACATCTCAATAACTACTTTTGTATGGCAGTTAATTGTATAAGTAGAAAAGAAACTACATACTCCCATGTATCTTGTGTTAGCATTTGTAGGGGTGAGTACAATTCTACACTGGCAACTGTGTACTGGAAGTGGCAACATTCAGGTCTGAGTACAACATTTAAATCACTGGCTATACCCCTAGCTTCAGATATAAGAACTATACCAACCTTCTGACTTAAACAATGGTGTCCACAGCAAACAAGCATGGGCCCCACTTTTGAAAGCTGAAAGGGCTATGCCTACCTGAAATAGCAATTTATAGCATTGGGTTGCTATGACAGTGAGTACTGCAATTACCACACAGCAGGCTGCATGCAATTACCAAATGGTGGCCACCAATTGGTGCAGAGGCCATCACATGCACATGTGCAGATACCTATAAAAGCAGGCTGTACTTGCTGGCCACACACGCAATCATTCCATTGCAGCTATTGAGAGAGAGAGAGACAGAGACAGAGAGAGACACACACCCACCCACATCAACAGAAAAAAAAGCCAAAGACACACGGAACGTAATACTGCCAACACATACAAAGGAAAGATATGTAACAGATATGTATTTACTGGCATGTAGTAGATGTTTTTGAAGAGTACTCTACATACTTTGAAACATCCATATGTGGCAGCAGTACGTATCTATGCACAGATGCCCTGTGTAACTACTGCCATGGACAAATCAGTGTGTAGCTGTATGTAGTGGGACATAACTGTGACATATGTAGCTCAGCATTAAATGTCAAACATCTGACCCATGTTATCTGTGTTCTGTACAGTAGTGTGGACAATGGCTGTTTGGAGGAGTAGTGCATACAGCTATATAAACATGGATGTGACAGAGTAACACATGCATGATAGTCATATTAACGTGTAGCTTAGCATTGTCAACTGCTGTACCAGGCTAGTATGCTAATCTAGCATTTGCAGCTATATATACACCCTCTAATATTACTGTGTGCTCACATGTGACACCTGTTCATGTTGCAGCAAGGCCCAATAGGTCAGCCGTGAGGTCCAGGGACTTACAACAATGTGGACCTTGTGTGTGTATGGCACACACATACGGAGAGATATATATCTGTGTAAGATAAGTTAGCATCTGTACATGTGCATAGAGCAAGCGACATACTGCAACTGTTTGTGAAGGGTGGTCATATATATGTTGGTAAAGGTTGTGATGTGCATATTTGTATGTAGGTTGTAGTGTGTGGCAAACAAGACAGCATACAGTGCTGGTATATGACATGTGGTGGTTAAACGCTGCGGGTGTGATTTGTTAGGTTTGCAGTGTTGCAGCCAGTGAGGCCTGCTAAAGCCACATGGGCTGAGAACACCTTCAATGCATTTCGTACAAGACTGTGCAATATTATTACATAACTGTATACCTCACACCCTTCGCATAATTGATATTCCCATCATGAAAGGTGGACTGTATATGTGCCTATATGTATATCTATATGTACACCAATGGATGTTTATATGTATGTATATATATATATATATATATATATATATATATATATATATATATATATATATATATAGAGAGAGAGAGAGACAGACAGACAGAGTAATATTCACTGTGACAGATGCCTGTTGACAAAGCCACGGCCTCAAGCTCAATGTCAAAAATGCGTTGGCATCCCTTTTGGTAAAAACTCTGTACCCATGAAATACCACATAGGTGGTAGTCAACTTAACACCGAAAGTGTGATAAGAGATCATGGAACACAGGTGGACAGTAGTCTCTCCTTTGATAATCACAGTGCTGCACTAGTCATGTAATCTGTTTACATGGCACACCTCATCACAAAAGGTGTGTCATCCAGGGAAAAAGAGGTCAGTGTTCCCCTCTACTCATCACTCACAAAACCCATTCTAGAGTACAATACCCCTTCTGGTATGTACCTCAAAAAGACATCTACAGCAACTGGAAAGGCCACAGACATACCTCACAAAGAGTATTACTGGCCTCAAACAGATGCCCTGTGCAGACCATCTCACAAAACCACAGCTAGACTGTGTCGCATACCACCTACCCAGAGGTGACCTCTGCCTAACATACAAAGCTATGTCAAACCCAGAGCTATTGGACATGCTCCACATAAACAGATCCCAATCCCAATGAGCTACACGCTCTAGGGACCTAAACCTTGTCACCTCAATAAACAGAACATGCTGGAGGGATAGATTCCTATCTCAGAGACATCCCATACTCTGGAACAAACTACCTATCAATAGCAAACAAAGCTCCTCAGTAGCACTTGTCATGAATAATCTTGATGATTGGATGGGAGCTAGGAATACACCCTGGAATCACCTCTGTGGCTCTGCTTGACAGGAGCACATGAAATTAAATTACTTGGGTGTCAAAGGCCAGGGTACCATCTGGCTAGGCTTCTATAGGCCCTAGGGCCAATAGCCTATTACCTACCTATGAACCAATACACACCCACATGTACTTGTTGCAGTAATTGCTATGTGAGGTTGACTGAGTGTGATGGTGAATGTGTTGGTGAATATGTCACAGTTGTGTATATGTGGGATAGCTTAGTGGGAAACTGTTTCTGTCATGGTATTTTGTGTCCTAGCTCTGATCCCAGCAAATGATGTGTATGCTATTGCTAGGCAGAAAAAGCAGTATGGCATACGGTCTGACGTAGTCCCTTGGTGCTAACTGGGGTGTGCCACTGGAGGCTAAAGCAGTACATGTATGCTTATTGATTGGTACTGCTGGTGAATCCAAATCCTGTATGAACAGTAGTACTACCTAAAGCTGTAGGCCTAAACAACACAGTATGGTGTATGTCCACATTGCTTGGAACCACTGTTTTGTGTGTTCCCTGTAGTCCTCACAGATTACATACCTCAGGCATAAGGTTTTGTAAGTACTGACACACAGTACTGTATGGTATACACGTAAAGCTCATCTGGGTTGCCATACCTCTATGTTCTGTATGTATGCCTGATGTGTGTGTGGGTATGCCTGTAACATCCCTTCGGTCATATGTGTGTTACAGGATATAAGTGCGTATCTAGCAACATGTATAGTCCAGTACAGCAGTATGCCACCTATATTCATGAATGTGCACATATTTTAGGCAGGGGTTTGCCATCAACAACTAGTGTGGTATACTGGTAATACTGTAACTGGACGTTACAATCATTGCAATGGATGACATATTTCTTTATGCATTATCTTGACATATACCTCCTTTGGCTAGGTGGTGCATTGTGTCACATACAGTGTGCCATGTACTGTTGTATAGTCTTACATAGTGGTTTTTCTTTGTTGCTGTGCAGAACATGGTTTAATATATAGAGCGTGCCAGGCACTGTCAGGCAGTTGTGTGTTGAGCACTGATATGTGGTATTGAAAGTGTATATCCTCTGACAGACAATATGTACTATTTATGGCAGTTCAGTGATATCTGTACTGTAGAATGTTAAGTGTGCCACATGACTTGCTCACACATATTGTTTCATTGTCTTCCAGGGTCATGGCCCACCATTGCAACCCAACCTATAGTCCTGCTGAGGGTGAAATCATAATGACAAGTCTGGTTCAGCACTACACCCTGCTATTCTTAAGAACCAGCCAGGACCAGCATGAGTGGACTGCACTGTGGCAAGATGTCCATAGGGTAAATGACATAGGCATGCATAACCAGACATATGAGCAGGTACGCCATCACTGCAGTGATTTACTTAGACATGTCCAGCAGCGTGCGTCTGATGTCCGTAAATAACAGCTTGCCACAGGTGGTGGGGTTACCATCCACCCCCCCCCACACTAGAGTGGAGGAGCTGCTCCTCAGCCTGGTGGCTCCTGGCCAACAACAACAACAGTAGACATGTATCATCATGGAGGCTGGAGTCCACCAGCAAGTTCACACAGAGTGTGCAGGTAACATTGCATATCTGTAGACTACTGTTACCTCTATTGGTAGATCACGCATATGTGAGATGTGTACTGTATAGTTAGAAGATGTGGAGCCTAGTGTTGTGCAATACTGATAATTTGGAACATGATCTGTAGGCCTGTGACTGTCAACCGTTGTACTACTGTAAGATTGCAAACCCACAGTAGCAATGCCACAGTTGTTGCCACTGACAAACTGTCTCATATCCTTGTAGGTCCCTCTGGTGTGATAGCAAGGCAACAGACCCATGCTGGTGAGTGTGTGATACATTTAATATTTCAAGACAGAAAAACCACACTGCCAGGTGAAGCACTCTCCTTAAACAAACAAAATCAAGCACAAAAGAAGTGTAGAGTGCACCATGAGCTGTATCACAATATGCAATAAATCCCAATAAGTTCTTCAAATTAATTGATGAATTCCAAAGTGATAGATAAAAATCCACTTTTATTTAGGAACAAGAACTGCAGAGGATAGTAAGCGCTTTCGCGTTGTCTCCCAACGCTTCATCAGACATAAAAACATGCTGCAGAACGAATCATTAAATACACCTGAAATGCATGATGTCATGATCACTTAAAAGGGCAATAAAAACACAACAGAAATGAAAAAAAATATATATACAACATTATTAAAAACTTTATCCAAAAGTACTAATGCTTAAGGGATCTAGCAGCTAAAAATGGCTTGATAGTAAATCTATCATTGAGCCCAAATCTATGGGCTTGAAGCTTCAAGATCCATTTGCTTTCTCTTTCCTCTGCTTTATTTCTTATATTACCTAATCTTCCATCAACATTAACTAGTTCTAAGACCAAGAACTTAAATATGTGTGTATTACCTAGCTCAATAGTGTGTTTCACCAGGGCATTTAATGCATTACACTTAGCAATAGCATAAACATGCTCCCTTATGCGTTCACGCAATGATCTAGTGGTCATCCCTACTAAACTAAATTAGTGGATCTACAGGTGGCATAATGTTTAAATGTGTATGATCTATGTGTGGTAGGGTGTATGTATGTTCGTGTGGGAGAACTAACAATGTGTCTGCATTGGTTACAAGATTGGCAGGCGAAAGTGCCAGCCTTGTGAGTGTTATGATTTGTATGGGTTCTATCATAACATAAAAGTCTATTCAAAGAAAGCATGTTCTTATAGGCTACTCTGGGTTTGGTATCTATGAGAGATTTAATACCTTCATCTACCATCAGTAGATTCCAATGTTTATTGAAGATTTGAAGGATGTGGTCATTTTTGTTGGTATAAGGAATGACAATTCTATTGGTATTAGATGTTTGTTCTGACCTCTGATGACACAATTGAGCATTGGGTCTGGTGATTAGGGGGGCACCCTCAGTAGTTCTTTTAGAATCCCCTTCAGAAATGGCCTCATGTACTAATTTCTTGTTGTAACCCCTGGATATAAAATTCCTAGCTAAGCAAGCTTTATGCTGTTCATAGGCTGTTTCTGTTGATGTCAACTTAAAAACCCTCGTAGTTTGGTTCCTGACTATGTTTTTGTATATATGTTGAGGGTGCATACTCCCTCGGTGTAAGAGATTGTTTTTCCAACAACTCTTTCTAAAAAGCTCAGTGTCAAAACCATGTTTACCCATAGTGATCTTAATGTCTAAAAAATCTATGTCAACTGTAGAATGATTACAATCAAAACCAAGAAAATCTGTGGACGCATTTAAATATTTGACAAAGTCCAAAAGTTGATGAACCATTCCTCCCCATATGAGGAACACATCATCCACAAATCTATTGTAGAATTTCAGGTGGTTGGAAAAATTGGGATCATCAATGAACACAAAATTGTGTTCCCATTGTGCCAACACCAAATTAGCATAGGCGTTGGCACATGGGGTGCCCATTGCTACACCCTTGGTTTGTAAAAAGTATTCATTCTGATAGCATAGTACGTTATTTTCTAGAACAATCTCAAGGAGCGACATGCATCTATTAATAATATGGGATGTCAACTGATTACGTGTCAGGAAAGCTCTTACATACTCCAAACCCTTATCATTTGGAATAGACGTGAATAAAGATTTCACATCTAATGTGACCAGTATGTAATTGTCAAAAGATGGAAATGTGTTGTTAAAAATTGCTAGGTTATTAAGAAAGTTACTAGTGTCCTTTAAAATATGTCTAACTTCGGACACAATGGGTTTCAACATCTTGTCAAGATAAATCGATAAGGGTTCTGTGAGCCAGCCTCGACTGGACACAATGGGACGCAAAGGTGGATCGAAAATCTTCTTATGTATAAATTTTATGTAGGGATGACCACTAGATCATTGCGTGAATGCATAAGGGAGCATGTTTATGCTATTGCTAAGTGTAATGCATTAAATGTCCTGGCGAAACACACTATTGAGCTAGGTAATACACACATATTTAAGTTCTTGGTCTTAGAACTAGTTAATGTTGATGGAAGATTAGGTAATATAAGAAATAAAGCAGAGGAAAGAGAAAGCAAATGGATCTTGAAGCTTCAAGCCCATAGATTTGGGCTCAATGATAGATTTACTATCAAGCCATTTTTAGCTGCTAGATCCCTTAAGCATTAGTACTTTTGGATAAAGTTTTTAATAATGTTGTATATATATTTTTTTCATTTCTGTTGTGTTTTTATTGCCCTTTTAAGTGATCATGACATCATGCATTTCAGGTGTATTTAATGATTCGTTCTGCAGCATGTTTTTATGTCTGATGAAGCATTGGGAGACAACGCGAAAGCGCTTACTATCCTCTGCAGTCCTTGTTCCTAAATAAAAGTGGATTTTTATCTATCACTTTGGAATTCATCAATTAATTTGAAGAACTTATTGGGATTTATTGCATATTGTGATACAGCTCATGGTGCACTCTACACTTCTTTTATACATTTAATATTGCAAATAAAATGTGCATGTCATAGGTGATGTGTAGGCCATGTACACATGTAACACACCTACGCATAATGCATGCTGTGCATGTTTGCTGTGAGACTAAGGCCAATTTTGAGAGAAACATTGCCATGGATTCAAAGGACAATCATAAGGCCTTTTTCAGCTATGTTAGGAACCTGGGTGGAAACTCCCAGATATGCTCAGAATTAGTCCAAAATGATACAAAAATCACTGAACCCACAGACATTGCCAACATACTGGCAGACAGGTTCAGTGCAAACTTCACCCCTCTCCTCCCTAAAGGAGAGATAACTATCCCAGGAGTGTAGCCTCCCAGACATCTCAAATGCGCAGGTGAAAGCTGCTCTCTAAAGCTAAAACACAGCATCAATGGGACCGATGGTGTCCTCGGCTGTGTGCTACATGAGCTAAATGAGGAATTAAACCCGCATAAGGCAGCTGTTTAATCTCAGCCTTACCACAGGATACGTGCCCAAGGAGTGGCGACGGCAACTGTGGTCCCACTCCCACAAAGGCGGTGCCTCTACCGGACCCTGGTAATTACCACCCATAAGCTTAACAAGTCTAGTCTGCAAAGCTATGGAGAGGATCATAATGGAGCTCATAAACAAAGATAGGGACTTGCAGACATTGGACCCGACCCAGTTTGTCTTCGTCAAGGGCAGATCATGCCTTTTGAACTTGGTCGACTTCTTCGAAACAGTCACCAAGGCCATTGATGAGGGAAAGGCAGTCCATACAGCCTACCTTGACCTTGCAAAGGCTTTCGACACAATACCCCACTCGGTATTGTAGAAAACTTACCAGCTTAAATGTAAACCCATATGTCACAAGATGGGTTGCAAACTGGCTTAAGGACAGAACCCACAGGGTTAGAGTTGCTGGCGCTATGTCAGAATCCAAGACAGTCACAAGTGGTGTCCCACAGGGCTCGGTCCTTGGCCCCCTTTTATTCGGCATCTACTTCTCAGAAGTACAGGCCAACATGAGAGGACTTTGGCTGACAAAGTTTGCAAACTGGGCGCCATAGTGGAAAGTGCATCGGACACGGATATCCTTCAGAAGGGACTCACGGAAACAGATAGCTGGTGCCAGAGCCATGGCCTGAAGTTTAACGCCAAAAAATGTATAGTCATACCCTTCGGGAAAGACAAGGTAACCCCAAGCTACCATATAGGCGGCAATCCACTAAGCACATAAGAAGTTATCAGGGACCTGGGGACCTAGGTTGACAGTGGCCTTTCTTTTGACACTCACGTTGCTAAAGTGGTTAGAAAGACCTTCTACATTGCCCACCTGATCATGAAGGGATTCACATCCAGATCTAGTGAGGTCATTGTTCCCCTGTACTCTTCACTTATCAGACCAATGATCGAGTACAATGCCCCATTCGGGATGTATCTCACCCGACATCTGCAGCAATTGGAGACCCAAAAGTTCCTCACCAAAAGGATAAAGGGACTCCAAAATCTGTCATATGCTGCCAGATTGAAGAAACTCCAGCTCTATTCAGTCGATACCGCCTGCTCAGAGGTGACATGTGCCTGACATACAAGGCCATGTCCAACCCAGAATTAATGGACATGCTCCACCTCAAAAAATCCAAATCCACCAAAACCACTAGAGCAAGCGACTTAAACCTTAGCACGGATATAAATAGGATGTGCTGGAGGGATAGATTTATCACTCAGAGACTCCCTATGCTGTGGAATAAAATCCCGGTCCATGTGAGGCAGAGCACCTCGCTGGCTCTGTTCAAGAGAAATCTTGACCTGTGGATGGGAGATCATAGGTTTACCTTGGGAATCATCTCTGTGTCACTGCTGGACAGAGGCACAACAAACTAATGGGCACAGTATTTTTTCATATAAGGGGTGGCGTAAGCCACAAAACTTTGGGCTAGGCTTATAAATGCCTTAAGGCAGATAGCCTAGTATAAACCTATGAACCTATGAACCTATGAACTATGCACATCTCAGTAACATGATTAGCTGCCTCAAACACATGCAGTACACACAGCATCCCAAACAATTGTGGCTACACTGTAGTGAACATTGGATAGGCAGAGTCGATACACATCCACACAACATACATAACTTTGTCATACACAGTACATGTTAATATGCTACACATGGCATATTCAGACACCCACTATAAGGTCACATTCCAGTATCCTAAATGTCATCTACACAGCACACATAATATACCTGAGGGATAGAGGCCTATCATGGGGTGGTGCGACACTCTTCAACACACAACACATTCATGTTAGGCAATGCTCCCTATTGGGCACCTTACATACCCATGTAACAACTGGCTGTGAAATGGTGAATGTAGCCATGGTACTGCAGTCCAGGTACAGCATGATAGGTGCCAGTCTGGCACACATTAGTAGCCTTTAGTGACCACATGATGCTGCATGATGATGGCTCATGGTACTACACCCCATCCAGTTATAGTAACCACAGTACTACACATAGCATTCATTGCTATACACCTCAATGTTGTGTGTGTGCAAACATATGCACCTATACACAATATGCATAGCAATCACCATTTGCACAAAGTGACACATATATGTCTTGTAATGCTATTGAGTGTATAGGTCACATGACACACATTGGGTATGTGTGATGTTTAATGTTGCAGTTGAGTTGTAGCATGCCATGTCACGGCTGGCACTGGCATGTCCCCAATATGTTCTACACTCACCATAACTACTGTACAATGGCTATGTTGAGCAATGGTATTCCATCAGGTATACACGCACCACTCATCCTGTGTGTATACATAGCATACATGAGCTAAACCTGTGTCCACAATTATCTGCTAAAGACACAGATGCTCTAATCAGTAATGGATATCTATGTGACACACAGATAAACATCCAGCCATGGTATGTATACCTGTGAGTGATGGTGCACAGCACATTGAAGAGCTTGTAATACTTGCACAGCAATGTTGGGTCCATGTACACATTGCATTCCAGGGTGAGGCCAATCACTGAACAACAACACACATGCATTAAAGCCATGTATACTGTTATTAGCAAGGACTGTCTACACTCGCACTGCATGTTGTTGAGCAACACACGTCCTGCATGCTGACATGTGTGATATGACTGTTTGGCTTGTGATACTGTACCCCACTATCAACCGCTATTGAGTATGTTCTGGATTGCTGGTGCTGCTGTGTGTGCGTGTGTGCGTGTGTGTGTGTGTGTGTGTGTGTGTGTGTGTGTGTGTGTGTGTGTGTGTGTGTGTGTGTGCGTTTGTGTGTCTGCTTTAGTGAGGAGTGTATTTGTGTGCATGTGTGCATGTGTGCATGTGTTCATTTGTGCATGTGTTCATGTGTGCATGTGTTCATGTGTTCGTGTGCATGTGTGCATGTGTTCATGTGTGCATGTGTGCATGTTTACATGTGTGCATTTGTTCATGTGTGCATGTGTTCTGACATCTTGTACAGGTCGTAAAGTGTGTTTCCTGTCTTCCTCTCAAAGGTGCTGAGATTGGGCTGGTTCACTGCAGCAGGGAATCTGATGTCATTGACACAAATAGTGATAATGAGGACAGGTGTGTTGAGGCACAGGCATATTTGCCAGGGTCTGTCGTTGGGCCACCTATCGACATTACACAGGTGTATACCCCATTCATGCACACAGCCATACTGCCAATGCATCCATCATCACCAATGCCCTTAGCTGAGGGACAGTGTAAAGTCGGCAATGGCCAGGACAGTGTGGTATCTATGGCGCATGCATCTGGACACAGTAGTCAAACCCAGAGGTCTGGAACAGTACCACATAGGCAGATGTCCAGGGGTTCTCGTGGGAGCACTGCTGGTCATCATGCCCATGGCAGACGTGCCACAGGTCTTACAACCTCGCGCATGTTCCAGGCTGTCATGGAGGCACAGGCACGTATGGAACGGTACACCAGACATGGACTAAGGGCACAGAGGGCACATACAGCTTTAAATGACAGTATCCGTAACCTAGCAGGTGCCATCCATAATTACAATGAGGTCACTGATAGACATTGGGGTGAGATATTAGATGTCCTCCACAATGTCATGTCCATGTGTCAGGAGAGTGTGGTACGGCTGAGACATCGACGTGGATGTATGCCAACAACATCAGCAGCTGGCAGTCACCGTGAATGTCCCTCAAGTCACAGCCATTCCCATAGGGCCAGTACCAGCCCTAGCAATGTTGGGGGTGGGCGGTCCATAGACCGTCCTAGAAGACCACGTGCACATGGCTCTGGCCAGTCCCAACAGGGACCTGGGTCCAGTGTACATATGTTTACCTATGAGGATAGTACCCAGTCTGGCTTAGTACCTGATACTGTCAGTAGCACCCCTGCCAGGCACAGGTGCCATATCCATGGCCAAAGACGGTGATCTGTAAAGCCTGGCAGGTGCAGTCTGTGGCTGTCCCACAAATCCCTGTATATGGCAGCCACATGGTGGAACTGTGTGCATGCAGACACACACACATAAACCAGACACCTAGGTCTAACACATACCCGCACACATTACATCAACATTGGCCCACACCAGTACTCTTGGCCCTCACACACACACACACACACGCACACACACGCACACACACGCACGCACACACACACACACACACACACACACACACACACACACACACACACACACACACACACACATCGATTGTATGGCTCAATGTAGGCCTCTGGCAAACCAACAACACACCCTGTGCATATGATGAAACCTGTGCCATCTCCTGTCATCTGTAACATTGATGCAGGAACAGGCTAATATGGTGCTGATGCACAGGGTGACTTTATAGCAGTATAGCAATATTAGCATGTTGTCAGCAGTAAAGTGTAATGATATCCTTGAAGGTGTAGCTGAGCAGGCATGATGCATTAAAGCTATGATTGTCAATGTAGTATTGTTTACACCAGTGTTAATTCCAATAGTGTATTGTCCACCCACGTGCCACTTGGCTGATGTGTGTTGTATTGGCGGCATGTGTTAGAGAGTAGACAGTACATGTGGGATGTGTGCAGCACAAATTTGCAGGTGTACATTTGTGAACATGGTGGAGGTGCACTGTCTGCATGTACCTGCATAGTGGACACATGGGCAGGGTGACATGCCCTGTATTACATAGTGTTAACACTCCATAGTTTCTATTGGTGGCCAGTATGCATTGTACTACACACATTTTGGAACTTGGGTACACATGTGTGTATGACATGGTTTGACGCTGTGCTGTGGGTGATACTGTTACTATCTGTCATTGGTTTGCATTCTGGTAGTATACATAACCTCAACAGCCTGACCATAAACAATCGTTAGATGATGTCTTGACAACTGGCACACAGATGTAGGACACACAGTAACATTTGGATCCTTCAGGTACTATACTATGCCAGTAACCAGTGGTACTCACCTGCACCCATTCCTGGGACCACTCCTGTTTGGCATATAGCTCTCTTAGGTAGAAGCAAACACATTAGGGATATGTCCATCCACGTCTGGAAATGCATACTGTGGCCTATATTGCATTCTGCAGATGACACACACATCCTCCACAAGGGTATCATACAGACAGATACCTGTTGTCAAACCCATGCTGTAAAGCTATAAGCCAACTAAATCATAGTCATCCGCCTGTACAAAACATAGTATCCCCACAGTACCACATAGGTAGTAGCCCCCAACATGCTGATCAGGTACCGATGTGTTCATACAGCCAAGTGTTACATCATCTCTCCTTTGGTAATCACATTTCCAAAGGTATTTTGAAATCCCTCGGTGAATCACATAAGCAATAAGGGGTCTGCATGCATAGCCACAAAGGTTGTTGTACACCTATAATGAGTAGCCATCATTGACAGACTTTGCTGCATTTGAACAGGTCTGAAATATACCTCAGGCATAAAACCTCACTCACACTATTCAATAGAAACCGTAATGAGTGTGTGTGACATGGATGACCTAGGCCAGGGATCACTGCAGTGTCTGGGCTTGTCACAAGCATACAGATGTGACATAAGGTCTGGAAAGCGACAGCACACTCTGGCAAAGATAACAGATGTGTTCATGGAGAAAGCAGGGTTCCCACCTATGAAATAATTGAGTTCACATGTACGTATATGTATTTGCCACACAGCTACCTGACGTGCAATGCACATACTGTTGTCATTGTGTTATGTCATACAGTAGTAAAAGCAAAACCCACAACACATTGACCAACTTTGTCACATACATAGAGCACGCACACACACTCACCAAGTACAGGATTCAAACCCCTACTTAACTAGGTTATGATACTAGAGTAGTACACATTAACATGACATGCTATACACATTACTGGGAGCTTTTCTTTCCACAGGTATATTTGTAGGATGGTGACATCATCAGACTTGACAAAGATGAGTATACCACTTTTAATGTGTTTCAGTAGTCTTCAAAAAGGTTGCTTTCGCCAAGAAGACACACACTCATATACAGTTGGCAAGTACAGGATTCAAACCCCTACCTAACTATTTTAGGATAGTAGAGAAGTACACATTAACACGACATGCTATACACATTACTGGGAGTCCTCTTTTCCACAGGTATATTTGTAGGATGGTGACATCATCAGACATGACAAAGATATGTATACCACTTTTAAGGTGTTTTATTAGTCTCCAAAAAGGTTGCTCCTCTAAAAGGAGATACATGCACACACACACACTCATACAGTTGTCAAGTGCAGGATTCAAACCCCTACCTAACTACTTTATGATACTTGAGCAATACGAATTTACACGACATGCTATACACATTACTGGGAGTTCTCTTTTCCACAGGTATATTTGTAGGATGGTGACATCATCAGATTAGACAAAGTGGGTTACATTAGGTGACATTAGGTGGGCTACATAGAAGGAACCTCTAAACACTTTGGCAATGTGAACATCAAAGGAGAGTTTACTATCTACCTGGGTCCCCAGGGCCATAATTACATTCTCCGTACATACTGGATTACCACCTATGTGGTAATTTGTGTGCACTTTGTTTTATACAAAGGGGATGACTATGCATTCTTTGGCATTCTGCTTGAGGGCATTGTTTTGACACCAGGTATCTGTCTCTGTGAGACCCTTCTGAAGGATGTCTGTGTCAGCCGTAGAGTAGATTATGGACCACAGTTAGCAGTCATCTGCAAACTTATTCAGCCATACTCCTCCCATGCTTGCCTGTACCTCTGAGCAGTATCTACTGAACAGGTAGGGTCCCAGGACCAAGACCTGTGGGATGCCATTTGTGACTGGTTTAGAGTCGGACATGACACCCACAACTATGAACATGTGTGTTTGATCTGTGAGCCAGTTGGCCACCCATCCTGTGACATAGCTGTTAATGATCAAGCTGGTAAGCTTTTCCATGATGTCAGAGTGGGGAATGGTATCGAAAGGCCTTAGTGAGGTCCAGGTGAGCTGTGTGGACTACCTTCTCCTCCATCTATGTCCTTGGTAACTGTTTCAAATAAGTGAACTAGGTTTAGGAGGCAGGATCTGCCTTTACCAAAGCCAGGTTGGGTAGAGTCCAGTGTCTGGAGGTCTCCAATGTCTCTGTTTATGGGTTCCATGATAATATGCTCCATAGCTTTGCAGACCAGGCTGAGTAGGCCTATAGGGCAATGGTTTCCTGGTTCTGTTGTGGCACCCCCTTTATGGAGCTGGATGACTGTTGCTGTATGCCATTCTTTGGGTACATAGCCTGTGGTAAGGTTGAGTCTGGACAGTGAATGTAGGTGAGGGTGTAGTTCCTTTTGGGGCTGGTGTAAGTCGCAGCCTGGGACACCATCCAGTCACATTGATGCTGTGTTCTTAGCTTTGGAGAGGGCTGTTTTTACCTGCATGTCCATGAAGTCTGGGGCTCTGCATTCTTCTGGGATGGACACAGACCCTTTTGGTGGTGATGGGGGGAGTTTGCACTGAACTTGTCCCCCAGGATGTGGGCAATGTAAGTTGGTTCAGTGTATTTTTTGCCATTTTGCAGTAGCTGACAGCATATTTCAGAGTTGCCACCTAAATGTTTGGTATAGCTAAAGAAGGCTTTGTGGTTGTCATTCTTACATTCTTTGGCAATTTGTCTTTAGAAACTGGCCTTGGATTATTTTATGAGCGATCATTGTTTCTTCCTAATAATGATCAGTGATGCCTTTCCTTTTGTGAAGTTTGTTCTGTCATGTGTTTGATTCCTCCTTCTGTTGTATAGCTTACTTATGGGCAATGACCACCAGATTGGTTTCTTATTTTTGGAGGAGTGCATCTTGGTTTTATTTGGGATGTCTCAATCCATGCATCCCTGTAGATGCTCATAGAATGCACTTGTAAATGATTCGGCAGATTGTATAGCATTAGGAAGGGGGCTTTGGAACTTTCCACTTTGATCTTGGGAGGTGTGTAGTTTGCTTTTGAAAATGTCTTCACAGTGGTTTCCTTGACTGGGGGGGTGGGGGTGGGATGTGGATATCCAGGGTGATTACTTTATGATCTGATATTACCAGCGAGGGGTTGTGGAACACTGGTACCCCATGTTGGTGATGATCATGTCCAGTATGTTGTCACCTCCAGTGGGTGTGGTGACCAACTGTTCCAGTGTGTTTGAGTTTTTAAACTCTAGGAAACATTGGGCAAAGGACGTTGTACACGAGTAATTCCCCCACTCAATGTTTGGGTAGTTGTAATCTCCTCATATAATGGTGTTTGATAGGACCTTTATATTTTCCACTGTTCTCAGCAATACTGAGTGAGGTTCCTGAAACAAGGTAGGTGATCTGTAGAGGGCTACAATCTGATAAGCTGCTTTGCCCAATGTTAGTTGCACTTGCATGGTCTCAGAGACCTCATGCTGTGCCACTAACCCAAAGGTGTGGGTATCCATAAGGTAAATGGATGCACCCCTTCTTTTTGTATTTCCCTCTGGGTTTGGGGGCCAAAGATCAGAGGGATTGTGAGTGTTTTACATGGAGGATGTCCAACAGCTCTGTGTTTTACATAGATTTGTATGTTAGGCAGAGATCACCTCTGAGTAGGCAATATGCAAGAGAGTACAGCTGGAGCATTTTGAGACAGTCTGTGTATGATATGTATTTCAGGCCACTAATGCTCTTTGTGAGGTCTTTCTGCAGGCTTTCCAGTTGTTGTAGATGTCTTGTGAGGTACATAGCAAAAGGGGCATTGTACTCTATTATGGATCTAATGAGTGGTGAGTAGAGGGTAACAATGTCCTCTTCTACTCTGCATGCGACACCTTTTGTGATGAGGTGTGCCATGTAGAAGGATTTCTTGACTACTGTGGGGATGTGATTATCACAGGTGTGTCCACTGTCCACCTGTGACCCAAGATCTCTTATCACACCTTCAGTATTAAGTACACTACCGTCTATGTTGTAGTTCATGGCTACAGAGTTTTTAACAAAGGGGATGACAATGCACTTATTGGTATTGAGCTTGAGGCCATGGCTTTGACACCAGGCTTCTGTCTCAGTGAGGCCCTTTTGTAGGATGTCCACATCTTTAGTATTTACAATTATGACTCCTAGTTTGCAGTCATCTGGAAACTTCATTAGCCACATATCTTCCATGTTAAAGTTTACTTCAGGGATGTAGATACAAAACATGACAGGACCCAGGACTGAACCCTGTGGTACTGCACTCATCACTGGTCCAAAGTCATACTTGGAGTCTGCTGCTTTCACAGTGTGTGTTCTGTCAGTGAGCCAGTTGGCAACCCATCTTGTGACATAGCAAATTATACCTAGTTTAGTGGGTTTATCTATAATTCCAGAGTGGGGGTTGGTGCTGAAAGCTGTGGCAAGATCTACATAGGCTGTGCGAACCACCTTATCCTTGTCTACGGTTCTGGTGACTGCTTTAATGTCATCTATTAGGTTTAGGAGACATGATCTGCATTTTAAAAAACCAACATGGCTGTGGTCCAGAGTTTGGAGATTACCAATGTTTTTTTTATAAGTTGTATGATGATACATTCCAATGCCTTGCAGAGCAGGCTCATCAGGCTAATGGGGTGCTAGTTCCTGGGGTCAGTGGTGTCTCCATCCATGTGTAGAGGGATAACCATCACTGTGCACCATTCAGCAGGCACAAAGCCTGAGGTGAGGCTATGACTGAACATGGTACATTGGTGGTGCCTGTTCGTTCTGTAGTTTGTGTAGAACACAGCCTGGGAAGTTGTCTGGTCCCATGGATGCTGTGATACTGGCTTTGGAGAGTGTTTTTTTACCTGTGCAGCCATGATGACAGCAATGTTGCTGTCTTCCATTATAGAGATGTGCTCTTTCATGAGTGAGAGGGGGGTAAAGACAGCACTAATCCTATCTGCCAGGATGTTGGCAATATCAGTTGGGTCTGTATATTTAGTGCCATTGAGCTGTAACTCAGAGCAGATCTGAGTGTTGCCATGACATGGACCTGTCTGTTGGGCAGAGATCTCTTGAGTAGACAGTATGCAACAGAGTACAGATTGAGGTAAATTCAGTCTTGTTGCATGGGGCAGCTGTTTGAGGTCAGTAATCCTCTTGTTGAGGTACTTCAGTGGTCTTTCCAGCTGCTGCAGGTGCCTAGTCAGATTAATTGCAAGTGTGTTGTGGTACTCGCTGATGGGTCTGATGACTGATGAGTAGAGGCAACCTCCTTTGACCTACATGCAAAGACCTTGGCAGTTTGTGGGAACACATAGCATGATTGTCTGACCACTTTGTGAATGTGTTTCTGGAAGTAGAGATGACTATCCACATGTGTCCATAGATCCCTTATTATCACCTCCATATTTAGGGTGTTGGCACCTATGTGGTATTTGTATGACTGTAGCTCGAAGCCATAATTTTGACACCACATCTTTCTGACTGAGACCCTTTTTAGGGATGTCTCTGTTGTCCCAAACATTGATTATGACAACTTTTTTGCAGTCATCCACAAACTTTGCTAAACATAGCCCTCGTGTGTTTGACTGTATTTCTGAAAAGTATACACCAGACAGGAGGGGTCCCAGGACTGAGACATGGGGGGACAGCAGTTGTAACCAGCTTGAACAGGAGACCACAATTCTTACCTTGTGTGATCTATCTGTGCCCCAGTTGGCAATCCATCAGATAACATACATATTTATGCACAGGTTGTTGATTTTGTGGATACGACATGTGTCTGGGATGTTGGAAAAGGGCTTTTCAATGTCTATGTGGGACGTGTGTAGCTCATGTCATTGATGTATGTCCTGCGTGACTGCCTTGAAAACAATATAACAGGTTTGGGAACCATGATCTGCTCCTGACCAAACCAAAATTGGTAGGGTTGGGTGTTTGTAGGCTCACAATAGCTCTGTTTATGAGTTCCATCATGATGGACTCCATGGCCTTGCAGAGCAGGCTTAATAGGCGTATGAGAAAATAGTTCCCATGGTCTGTTGTGCACCAACACTTGTGGAGTGTGGCAAATGTTGCTGTAACACATTCAACAGTTTCATATCCTGTACAGAGGGTGAGACTCAACAGACTGTTCAGGTGCAGGGTCTGTTTGTTCTGGAGTTCACTTATGACACAGCTAGGGAAACAATGTAATCCCACAGACACCGTGTTTTCAGGTTTGGAAAGAGCTGTTTACCCATTCTATATGTGATATCTGTGCTTTCACAATCTCCAGGTATGATGATAGGGCCTTTTGTCAGTGAGAGGGGGTTATGTATGTATGAGCCTGTCTGACAGGATGTTGGCAATGTTGGTCATTTACAGTTTGCACTGACTCAGGACATATATAAGTGTACATTGCTATTTATGACATAGCAGAAGGAAGTGTCATGGTTCTCTATGGACTCCTTCACAGATTATTTTGCCAGAACATGGATTGGATAATGTTTGGAGTGCACATTGTTTATTCATGATAATGATTGCAGGTTTATCGATCTTCTCTGCTTTTTCACTTTCTATGAACAACTTAAGTACTTGTGGTACATAGTTTGATTATGACAGGGTTCCAATATATTATATGTGTCTGTTTTCATATAACTGTGTGCACAAGGCAGGATTGGTGAATAGTGACAGGTTCCTGGGGTAAAACATATGCAACTGCCAGATATGTGTGGCCCACTGCTGTACTCAGACATGGCCTAAGTGTGTAAGCATGCCCAGTATGACCTTTCAGTATGTTGTTGCCTGACATTTGCTTCATTTATTTAAGTGTGTGAGCATGTCCAGTATGACCTTTCAGTATGTTGCTGACTGACATTTGCTAAATTTGTTGAAGTGTGTGAGCACACCCAGTATGACCTTTCAGTATGTTACTGACTGAAATTTGCTAAATTTAAGTGTGTGAGCATGCCCAGTATGGACATATATACTATATGAGTGTGAGAAATCACGTTGGTTTCTACTTCAGGGCTCACCTTTGTGTTGTACATCGACAGGAAGCATGCTATTCCTGCAGGGCTTCCATGAGTCACTTTGCATAGACTTATCAACATTTCTACATACAGGGGGGACAGCTATTATTTGTACATTTCTACCCGGGGGGCACACCTGATTGTTACTGTGGGTGTACATAGGATGAGGGGTTCACCTGACACTTATACACATTTGCTAGGCCTGCACTGCTATGTCAGGTACTCCGTTTCAGTCTGTACTGTTGCCTATCGTACTGGTTTGAGGCATACTACTGTACTACAGATCTTAGCTTCCAATTTCACGTATATTAGTTTGTGACTTCATAGCCTACTCAACCCACATCACACTGCCTGGCCTACTGTTATCTGTCTGCATAGGCCTAGGGGGAAGATCAGAGGGCATGATACAGCATTTGTTTGTGTTTGCATTAGTCTACAATTGTCCTGCTGTGTCTGTGCCAATGAAATGCTGTCATGGCTTAGTGGTTCAGTCCTGTGAATATAGTGCATAGTATCCTGAGTTTGAGCCCTGTCACTGCTTTTTATTTTCCTGCTGGGCAGACCTGACTGGTTAAGGAACAGTAAATCAGGTGTGAGCATGTTTAACCGACTTTGCTCGACTTTGCCTGACTTTGCCCAACATTGCCCAACATTGCCCAATGTTGCGCTAGTTTGCGCGGCACACAGCTCCACGCAATTATGCTTAAATATGCTAAATAGTGGTAAAATGTGCTTAGCACTGCTTTATATTGCTTAAAATAGGATGATGATGCCTCAGATGGTGCTGCACGGCTGCCTATGTCGGATGCACATAGTACACTCCCTATACATGTTTGAAAACAGGTAGTGTCATGTTAGGCATCCCTTTTATTGTATGTGCGAGTCAGAGAGAGGTGTCATTTCCAGGGTTCCTACTGAGTCAGTGTATGTGCTATGAGTTGCCTCTTTGCCAAGACCGGGGCATACTGGGCACACCTCCTTCTGCCTACTGAGGCAGGCTCAGGTTGTTCCTCCTCCGAGTCACGCTGTGCCTGTACAGGCCTTGGCAATGGCGGGGGGCTGTTTGGCCCGGCCCCATGCTATTCCTGCTACAACTGTTTTCGCAGGATCATATTGTGTAGCATGGCACATACCATGACAATTTGGGTACATGTAGTGGTGAGTACTGCAAGACTCCACCAGATGTGTTCAGGCACTGGAACTATGACTTGAGCATCCCAAACACATGCTCAATAATGTTTCTTGTTTGTGCGTGTGCCTCATCATGGAGTTCTTGTTCAGGTGTGTGTGCATTTCTGATGGGTGTCATCAATCACGGCTCCAGTGCATATCCAGCATCCCCCACTAGGTGACCGTCAGGGATGTCCCCACTGGCAAATCTCTGGTACAGCTGCATCAGATTCCAGATGTGGGAATCGTGATAGCTTCCAAGGCAGCCAGCACACACATTCATTATTATGCCCTGGGCATCGCACATGACCTGACAGTTGATGGAGGGGAAGCCCTTGCGGTTGATGTAGACCCTACCCTGCTCACCGGGTGGTGCTTTGATGTGTATGTGCGTGCAATCTATTGCACCCACTACCTCAGGGTATTCTGGTATTTGGTGGAAAAGACGCATATTGCTGGCCAATGCCTCACTGGAGTTGGGGAAATATACGTGCTCACCGACTTGTGCTGACATGGCATCCAGGAACTGGTGCAGTACCCCCTATCATAGCACCAGTTGGTCTCTGGAAGGTACCTGTAGCTAGTATTCATAGGCCAACACATACCTTGATATCCACTGGGATGGGTTCCCCTCTATTGGTTCTGTGTGTGAGGAGTGGCCGGCACAGCTCAACAATTTGCTGCAGGAGGTCTCTGTCCACTCTATAGCACTCCACTATCTCCAGCTCATGTAGCCCCTGGTAGGTTACCCTGGGTCTGTACACTCTTCTCCGTCTCCTCACTGTGGGTTGCTCAGCAGCATTCACAACATCAGTACCCTCAGCACCTTGCATATGTTGGTTTATGATAGCAATAGCAGACCCTAACATTTTGTCTGACTTAAGCTTTTTAAGTTTTCACTCTTTGTATACTGCAGTGTTGCAGATTTCTTGGGAAAAACATGGTAGACTGCTGTTTGCAAAGTTTAAAGTGCTGGGCTGGGCTGGGCTAGTCTACTGCCTGTGTAATTGGCTGATTCTGATATATTTCACCTGGCAGCTCTGCTAGTTCTCCTTGGTTAACTTCCTACTACTTCTTTTCCTTCCTTTTTCCCTTTCTGTTTCCACAAGGGGCAGCACCGCGCAAACAAGCGCACATGCACGCACATGCTGTGTGCCCGTTTGCAAGAAATTTCAGATATATCCACAGCGTACACTTTTGGTTTCTTGTTTTCAGCTAGTACCACATGTAAAAACGCATCTTACAATCCTGAGCAACTGAGGGCAAACACAAGCCACTGTGTTCCATTCACCTCACAGTCTTTCAGACATACCCCCTCATGATGTCACCTATCTTCTACTCTACTACTCCCCTACTCCTACACTTACACTCTAGGGAAATGGCTCACATGCTGTGGAAAATTGGGATTCACTATCCTTATCCTCATTTGCATAGGATTGCTTACTAATGCTTGGTTACATCTCTCACACTGAGCTTCCCCCCTTAGCAACCACTACTCAGTGGCCATGCTGTTTTCAGCCTGCCATTCACCTGCATAGCAGAACAAGCTTTTTTAGTGAAAATGCACATTTGTGGCTATTTTTCACTTTTTTCATTTTATTTAAAGTGCAGCACATTTGCGCGCCACTGCTCTACGCTTAAACATCTGTGATTGGGGGGAAAAACTGGATTTTAAGAATTTATAACATTTTCAAATGCCAATGGCCTTATATTTGGCCATTGACATGCTTCCTCAACTAGATGCATCCTTTATTTGGAACTGTCATAGCTCCGTTTAGCTATTTGCAGAACGGTACTCCGTTACCAATGGAGTACATTTCTACAAATAACACTACTCTTACATGGACAGGTTAGTGCTTCCTGGATTGCAAATTTACCTCATTTGCATAGCTTTCAGCAGCAAATGAGGTAATTTGCATACCATAACACTGTCCGTGCAAGAGTAGCTTTAGAAGCTCTCATGCACGCCCCTGCCAGCTATTGCTGAATCGCTCGGCAGACATATTGCCTGTCTGCCATCTTACACTACTCTTACACTCCGTGCAAGCATTCGTGAATCTGGCCCAGTGTCTTCCTTTAAAAGTAACCTGTGTGGCTGAACATGCCAAGATTGACTGGTATTAGAAGCATTAATAGTCATAAGACTAAATGGCCTGGGAATTTCTAAAAAATATATGAACAGAATGATCCACTGTAGAAGCAAAGTAAAACATCTAGAAAATATCTAAGATATTTAAAATACTAGACTTTTCTAATGTGAATGTTAAGTTTTAGCCAAAAACTCATACTTGCTATAAATTTCATTTTCCACAAGAAATATGTGGCTCTCTTTACATATGGTACATTTGAGTTATTTCAGTCTTGACAAAATTGGGTGGTGTATGCCTGTTTCTACTACATTCCTGGTCTGGAGTAGGCCCCTCCTTAGTGTGCTGCTATATAGAAATGAATGATGCATTTTTGTAGTAGACCATTAAATAATCAAGTCTCTTTGGTGAAAAGGAATGTGTCATTCTATATTTATTGGAGAGAAGCCCAAATATTACCCTAAATATTAGCAACATGTAGACAATCGTAGAATATATTAGCCTTAAGACACAATAACTAATGAATGACAGTTTAATAGCTTGATTTGTACATTTTCATTAAAAGAAGTTTGCATAGAGTTAGAAAAGAACTGCATGTGTACATTCACTTGACTATCCTACAGACTGGAGGCTTGAAAGTTAAGTACAGGGGCTGATTAACACCTGGTGTACTGTATTCATATCTATTACATCTGATAATATTCTTAGGATAGTTCTACTATTTTTTTTTACTAGCTGTTACTTTACATTTAGCAATATGCAGCAGAGATAGAATAAGCAGTTAGTAGCTTGTAACATATGTATTGACTTTAATGAATAATAAAGGCAAGTGTAAGAATAATGGAAACATGGTATACTGAAATGGGCTAAATGTTTCATCTTAGGTATTTAGGAATTCATTGTGATTGCAATCAATTTTGCTCTGGAATGTGATATATTTGTGCGACTACGTTGTCCTTCAAGAAATCAGTTCAAAGGATTACATCTTCATTTTGCAAAGATATCGTAATAAAATGAAGCCACACAAACATCCATAACCAATGTACTGAAGGTCAAAACAAATGTCTAAGAACCAAAAGAACTCCTCCACTTGTCTTCACAAGAAAATGTGTTTTATTCCAAAAACAGTTGACTGTTTTTGTCCCACAGCAACAAAGGGACTTTATCAAAGCTGTTAAATACATTCTCAACTTCACTTTAAAAAAATAAGACTCAAACATGTGATCAGCAATGGCCAATCAAAATCAGCAAATACAATTATCATGCACAAAAATTTAAATTGATAAAACACTTAAATGATGTTGTGTATGTGCCACTGTATACACATACACCTATCTATAGTTAAAATTCCAAAGATTTTAGTTTCAGGACTGGTGATAAGGAAGCATTGTCATTGATTCCTGCAACTTTGTGGCATTGTTTGAGTTGCAACAACAGTTTTTCTTTTCAAGTCTCCATTTCCAAGAACCTCCCCTTTCAGAGATATTCATTTTGCTAATAAAAAAAAAAAACAAGCTTCTTGCAGTTTGGGCAAATAAAATAATGCTTAAATAGTGTACTACCCCAGTTTCTGCTATCTTATCAATTTCATATGCTACTCTCTATTCTTTATAAATCCTCCTTCTGTCCATCTCTATCTTCCTTAGTCTCCATCTACATCCCATCCCGGACCCTCCGTACTTCTAACCAACAATTACTTGATATCTACCACCCAGAAAGGTCAGTAGGCAAACTACTCTACAAACACTCCCTTGCCCATGCTTGGAACAAACTTCCCCTTGACTTACATTCAATCTCCCACACCTCGCACTTTAAAAATGAACTAAAAGCTTATTTTCTCAATTCCAGAACCTGCCCTTGCCATGACCCTACCTAGTCTTCCTTCCCTTTATGTACCCTCAAAAGGACCATACTTAGTACCTCATTACACCTCTCTCTCCAATGTTTCTACTATGCATTTGCACAATTTTATACAAACAAAACATGTTTATTGTTGACCTATTGAACTATATCAATGTAAAATAGTTACTTAGCTTCTTTTTAATGCAACTTTAACTTTATGCATATAACCCAAAATATGTGAATTGTTTTGCTATAACTGCTATTATATCAATATTGTTTAAAATCGTACTTGTTTTAAAATGTATTATTGAAGTTTTTCTCCTCGGGTCTCCACTGAAAATGGGCCACAAGCCCAGTTGGACAAACCCGGTTAACAAATGCCAGTAAATAAATAAATAAATTAAATGTTAACATTGCTCTTCCTAATATCTATGTTATGCTCATAAATCATTTCTTTATGGGAATACTATGTTTTCCTAACATGCTATGAATCACAGGAAAGACAATCCCCTGGATTCTGCAAGCCTTGCATGGCATGCAGGATTAGTGCAGGAACGCCAGCAGACAATATATCTGCCGTGCGATCCAGGAATAGCCTGTAGGTGGCGAGCACCAGTGCTCCTGCACTAGTCCTGCACGGACTCAGCCCCTGTATGCAAATTACCCCATTTTCAGAAATCTATGCAAATGAGGTGAATTTGTGATCCAGGAAGCTGGAAACTGGCCGTGCAGGGCTAGTGTAAGCTGCAGAAATGTACTCCGCCAATAACTGAGTACATTTCTGCAAATTCCAAAACTGAGCCATGACAGCTCCAAATAAAGGGTGGATATCATTTAGAAAGCATGCCAATGGCCAAGGATAAGGCAATTGGCATGGAAAACAGTTGAAAAAATTTGAATTTTGTTTTTTTTAGCCGATCTCAGCTGTTTAAACGTAGGGCAGTGGCATGCAAACAGGATCGGGGGAAAAATAAGAAAATTAACATAAAATAAGCATTTTAACTAAAATCAATATTCTGCCATTATAGTCAATGGCAGGCAGAAGACAACATGGCCAGTGAATAGTGGTTGCTAAGGGGGGAGCCTCAGTGTGAGACATGTAACTATGCATTAGCAGGTAGTCCTATGCAAATGAGGGGAATGATAGTGAATCCCAGATGTCCCCTGCATGTTAGTCATCTCCTAACAGTGTAAGAGCAGGAATAGCTTGGCGCAAGCCTAGGAGTTAGCTGACATCATAGGGGTGTATGTCAGGCATACTGAAAGTGGGATGGAGCCATGTGGCTCAGGTTTGCACAGCTAGGCAAGGGTGTGTGTCTGAGGCTGCCTAGCACTCTTTACATTGCCTAAGTGGGTGTGCGCACCACGCATCAGGTTTAAAAAAAAAGGTAAACCAGGGAATAGCAGCTGTATGCACATTGGGTTTGTACAGCATGCCCCCAGGCTTAAACAGGAAGCCAAATGGGAAGGGAAAACAGCAGTAGGAAGGTACTCTAGGAAGACTAGCATAGCTGGCAGGTGAAATGTATCAAAATCAGCCAATTACACAGGCAGAAGACCAGCCCAGCCGAGAACACTACTATAAACTATGCAAACACCTTCCCGTCTGGTTTTCCCATACTCTACACCACTGGTGTATACAAGTGGAGAAGTTTTAACAAACAAAACAACATGATAGGGGCAGCAATAGCTATCATACAACTTGTGGAAGAGGCTGAGAGTGGTGAGGATGTGAATGCTGTCGACCAACCCACAGTGAGCAGATGGGGAAGAGTGTACAGACCCTGAGTAACCTACCAGGAGCTACATGAGCTGGAGATAGTGGAGCACTATAGGGTGGACAGGGACCTCCTACAGCAAATTGTTGAGCTGTAGCGGCCACGCTTGATACACAGCACTAACAGACGGGCACCCATCCCAGTGGATATCAAGGTATGTGCAGGCCTAATAATACTAGCTACAGGTACCTTCCAAAGGCCAACTGGGCATATGATGGGGATCTCACAGGCATCAGCATCCAGGGTACTCCACTAGTTCCTGGATGCCATGTCAGCACATGCCAGTGAGCACGTATATTTCCCCAACACCCGTGAGGCATTGGCCAGCAATATGCAACTGTTCCACCAAATAGCAGAATACCCTGAGGTAGTGGGTGCTACAGACTGCACACACATACCCGGTGAGTGGGGTAAGGTCTACATCAACCATAAGGGCTTCCCCTCCATAACTGCCAGATCATGTGTGATGCCCAGGACATAATAATGAATGTGTGTGCTGGCTGCCCTGGAAGCTATCATGATTCCCACATCTGGCATCTGATGCAGCTGTACCACAGATTTGCCAATGGGTCATCCCTTACGGTCACCTAGTGGGGGTTGCTGGATACATTCTGGAGCCGTGGCTGATGACACCCATCAGAAATGCACACACACCCGAACAAAAACTCCATAATGAGGTGTATCTGGCATAGGCAGCCCTGCAGCACCACACTCAATACTGGGACACTCACAAGGTAAGTCACTCAACCTACCAATTGCCGAATGAAGTAGAATGTGTTGTTACCTGTATCTATGATATGGATGTGAGCATGCAAGGGAATTGGGTGGCTGAATGGTATGCCATCAGATAGTAGACACCTATAGTGGCACCATGAGATCTGTAACAAATACTGGTGTCACCATAGTAGCCAGTACTACACAGGGCGAGAAAACCCACTGCATGAAATGTGCTGGGCCACATGTGTGTCCATATGACTCACACATGCCAGTCAGAGACGATCAATTCCCAACAACAGTCTCAGCTAGCAGGACAGGTGTAGACACAAAGGCTGTGCTATGGCCTCTGAATGATGCCTATGGGTACCCTCCCAGGCCTACACAGACAGACTACAGCAGATCAGGCAGTGGGATGCTAGTTCTGAAGGGTAGGAAGTCAGAAACTAATATGTAGGTCAATCAAAGCTAAGACCTGTAGTACACTGATATGCCTCTAGTCAGCATGATAGGTTAGAATACAGAATGAAATGGTGTACCTGACAGACCAGTACAGTCATAGCAAATGTGTACAAGTGTCAGGTGTGTCCCCCATCCCAAGTAGAAATGTAAAAACAGTCAAATGTGCCCCCAATCATGTGTGGAAATGTAGCAACAGTCAGGTGTGCCCCCCCACAATCCTGTGTAGAAATGTAGAAACAGTCAGGTGTGCCCCCCCAATCCTGTGTAGAAATGTCAAAACAGTCAGGTCTGTCCCCCCACAATCCTATGTAGAAATGTAAGAACAGTGAGGTGTGCTCCTTCCCTCAACCCAGCATAGAAATGTAGTAACAGTCAGGTATGCCCCTCCCACAATCATGTGTAGCAATGTAGAAACAGTAAGGTGTGCCCCCCAAACATATTTAGAAATGTAGTAATAGTCTGGTGTGCCCCCACAATCCGATGTACACATGTCGTAACAATCAGGTGTGCCCCCCAAGACCCTATGTAGAAATGCAGTAACATGTATGTGTAGGTATAATACCAGTGGAGCACAGATGCACAGAGGTGGCCAAGGTAGCAGGATAGGTTGTAGCATCTGAAAATTATGCAGGTATGTGAGTCTTAGGTTGGTGTGTGTTTCATATTGTGTGAGAGTGGTCAGTATGTATGCATGTTGAGGTAAGACCTGGTGGCCATTGCACACTACTGCTGATGACAGGGACAAGTCCTCACAACTGCAGTGCCAATGACAATACCCACCATTATAACACATGCTAGCAGTAAGCCATTGTAAATGTATGGTGGTAATATGTGTCACTATCTGAAAGACTAACATGGCATGGCTGTTGGGCTAGATATTCAAGCAGTACATGGGGAAAGTACCCCAGACATACAGTACATATTGTGTCACTGTGAAATGGCCACACCCTTGGAATTGTACATACAGGTATGGATCACATTGTCTAGTCATGTAGTAGGGGATACTAGTGATGTCTGCCCAAACACTCGCAGATCACAAAGCAGGTAGGACTGATGTATTGGGAAACAGCTGATGTACCTGCACATGCAAGCATAACTGGAATGCCCAATGCATATCTGTGTGATATATTTGTCAGATGCAAGTAGTTTCCATAGCACACATGCACCCAGCGCATGCAAACACCACCCACAGGTACCTCTCTGGTTATACCCCTGCTGTGGGGAATGGGTACAATATGATCCCACCTGTATATGGCAATAGTCTTAGATCAACTTATCCACAACCCCACCAGGGGCAGCAATATCCTAGACCTGGTCATTACCAACATGGGCGACCAGTGTTCCACACCAGAGGTCAGTTCCTCATTGCTCAGATCCAACCACAAGCTAATCACCCTAGACATCTCACATCCCACCCCACCTCCCATTAGGGAAACCACCGTAAAAAAATTCTCCAAAGCCAAATTCACGCTTCTTAAGACAGAAGTGGCAAACTTCACGACACCCATGCAGATGGACAGTAGATGAATGACTGCTGAATACTACACAAATGCACTTTAAATAGCACTTACACAAGTGCATGGATTGTGCTATCCCTAACAGAACCAATATATTATCCTCCAAAAAAAGGAAGCCAATCTGGTGGCCCCTGTTATAAACAAAATGTACAACAGAAGAAAGGAATTGTTGCAAAAAAGAGTAAAATTCCATAATTGGAGGAACTCCCTAGTCAGCCTCAGTAAGAAGCTGATATCCCTCATAAAATCCTCCAAAGCTAGTTATGAAAACAAAATCACCACTGATTCTAAAGACAACCACAAAGCATTCTATAGCTATGCCAAGAGTCTCAATGGTAACACTCAGATCTGCTCTGAGTTTCAGCACAGTGGCAATAAATATGCACAATCAACTGATATTGCCAACATCCTGGCAGATAGGTTCAGTGCTAACTTTAACCCCCTCTCACTCCCTAAAGGGCCCATCTCTATACCGGAAGAATGCAAAGTTCCTGTAACCATGGCTGCACAGGTAAAAACCACACTTTCCAAGCCAAGAACACAGCATCCATGGGACCTGACAACATCCCAGGCTGCATTCTACATGAACTGCAGAATGAACTGACACTCCACCTAAGCACCATGTTCAATCATAGCCACACCTTGGGCTTTGTGCCCACTGAATGGTGCACAGTGATGGTTATCCCACTCCAGAAAGGGGGAGCCACCACGGACCCTGGAAACTACCACACCATTAGGCTAATGAGCCTAGTCTAAAAGGCCATGGAATGTATCATCATGGATCTTGTACACAAAGACACTGGTAATCTCCAAACTCTGGATCCCATGCAGTTCAGGTTTGCAAAAGGCAGATCATGTCTCCTAAACCCGATAGACTTCTTTGAAGCAGTCACCAAAGCCATAGACGAGGGTAAGGTGGTTTACACAGCCTATCTAGATCTCGCCAAGGCTTTTGACACCATCCCCCACTCTGGAATTATAAATAAACTGACTAAATTAGGTATAAATCCCTATGTCACAAGATGGGTTGCCAACTGGCTCACTGACAAAACCCACACTGTGAAAGTAGCAGACTACAAATCCAACTTCAGACCAGTGACAAGTGGAGTACCACAGGGTTCAGTCCTGGGTCCTCTCCTGTTTGGTATCTACTTTTCTGAAGTACAGGCTAACACAGAAGGTCTTTGGCTAACAAAGTTCGCATATGACTGCAAACTTGGAGCCGTAGTCAAAACTCCTAACGATGTGGACATCCTACAAAAGGGCCTCATGGAGACAGATGCCTGGTGTCAAAGCCATGGCCTCAAGCTTAATGCCAAAAAGTGCATTGTCATCCCCTTTGGTAAAAACTCTGTACCCATGAGCTACCACATAGGTGGTAGTCTACTTAACACCAAAAGTGTGATAAGAGACCCTGGGACACAGGTGGACAGTAGTCTCTCTTTTGATAATCACATAGCCACAGTAGTCAGGAAATCCTTCTATGTGGCACACCTCATAACAAAAGGTTTCTCATCCAGGAAAGAAGAGGTCATTGTTCCCCTCTACTCATCACTCATTAGACCCATTATAGAGTACAATGCCCCTTTTGATATGTACCTCACAAGAAATCTACAACAACTGGAAAGGCTGCAGAAATATCTCACAAAGAGGATTACTGGCCTCAAACAGATGCCCTATGCAGATGTCTCAAAAAACTCCAGCTTTACTTCATCGCATATTGCCTACTCAGAGGCGATCTCTGCCTAACATACAAAGCTATGTCAAACCCAGAGCTGTTTGACATGCTCCACTTAAAGAAATCCCAATCCCTCCAAGCTACATGCTCTAGGGACCTAAACCTTGTCATTAAAATAAACAGAACATGCTGGAGGGATGGATTCCTGTCCCAGAAACTTCCCATACTCTGGAACAAACTATCTATATCAAACAAAGCTCCTCATTAACACTCTTCAAGAAAAATCTTGATTATTGGATGGGAAATAGGAAATTCTTTCAGGGGATCACCTCTGTGGCTCTGCTCGACAGGGGCACAGGAAAATAATTTTCTTGAGTGGCGAAATCCAGGGTACATCTTTGGCTAGGCTTATATAGGCCCTAGGCCCTACCTATGAACCTATAAGAATGCAACATGCAGTGCAGGTGTCCCATGCAGGTGTGTTGCTGGCTGTAGGTAGCACCCTGCCAGCATCCACACCACCTGATAAAGACTGATAGAATTTATTGGCATGAACACCTAGCACACCTATTCTGTCACCTCAGGGGAATATACTGTATGGCGGTCTGAAACTGTAGGACTGACAGAATGCAACAGCCTGCCACATCTGGCCCTCATCAACACATAATGACCCACAGGCCTCTGCCAAGGGCCTGTGTCTCACATGTACTGCCAATGCATGTTATGTCATGGACATCCAAATAACAAAACAACACACTCCACATAAGCCATATGCAAGGCCATGTGGACAAACCACAGTCACATGTCCACCATGTCCCACTGCATGAACTGTGGACCAACACCAACACACAACTGTGATGGGGTGTTAACCTTAGGGAAAGTATCAGAGAATGTATGCATAATGTAAGGAAGGGGATAGAATAACGGGGGGCGGTGGGAGCATGGGCAGCATAGAATGTGCAAGGTTCAACACAAAACTGTGTGCACACACTATCCCTGGCTGTAAACACATAAATGGGTAGCTAAATACCTGTCTATACACCACAATAGGGGTAATGTCCTCACTCATGGCCCCTGCCTCTGGGTAACCTGTGCAAATCTGTACAGCTGTGAGGTATAAGGCCATACTGTCATGTTGAGGGATGTACAAGTATGGGATCCTCTGTCAGCACTGTACCAAGGTGCTGAACTGG